>NC_090868.1:6605000-6905000 GCF_024217435.2 Syngnathus scovelli
ATGTATGTTTGTGTGTGTGTGTGTGTGTGTGTGCGTGTGTGCGTGTGTGTGTGTGTGTGTGCGTGTGTGTGTGTTTGTGTATGTAGTGTCTGTGTGTGTATATATACGTGTGTGTGTATGTATATACGTGTACATATATGTACGTATATGTGTGCGTGTGCGTGTGTGCGCGTGTGTGTGTGTGTGTGTGTGCGTGCGTGCGTGCGTGCGTGCGTGCGTGCGTGCGTGTGTGTGTGCGTGCGTGCATGTGTGTATCGATATAATGTAAGCCAATACGCCATATTATTATTTGCCGTTTTGGCCTACAGTATATCGATACGCTATTTTGACATTATGAGAAAAATATAAACATAATCAAACCATTACATTAAAAATGTACATTACTTACTAATTTTCTAACATATTGGTATAATGCCAACTTTTGCCAGCCAAAACATTGGCACTTCCGTGCTTTCGTAGTCTGAATTTACTGGTCCTGGTTTGATGGGTTGTGTGAATCCAATGTAAGGTCGTCTCAGTCTGACGTTTGCGAGCCATCGGTCACTTCACCGTATGGTGTATTGTTTTTAATGTAGCAGTTGATTTCTCCTCTGTGTGATGCTTCACGTAGCCTGAGGAACTTACACTGATGCTCATCAAGCTCCGCCGGCAACAGGCAGAGCTCAACAGCTTGCGGGAGCACACACTATCCCAGCTAATGGCCCTTGGAATAGAGGGGCCCAATCCTAAGGTCAGCACTGAGCGTATGTATGTACTGAATGTTCACGCACGGAGAGTCTTTGGCGCTGGGGTTCCTTTTGCGGTCCAAACCTTGCATTAAGTGTTGGTATGTGTGTATCAACAGATGCATGTGTTTTCAGGTGGCTTGCTGTTTCGTTCAAATGAAATTGAATTTGGTTTAATGTTACAGAAATGACATTGTTAAATTGAGTTTTAGACTCAATTAAAAAATAAGATGGGAGTCTATTGGATTTTTTTTTTTGTTTGTTTGTTTACACACCAAAATCTGTTTCATATTGAACGCTTTGCAGTAATTTGTGGTGGTTGATTTGTGGCTGGTGATTTTTTTGTGGGGGGGGTGTATTTGTGTGTTTTGAGCATGAATATACGCTCTCTGCTCATGCATATTCACGTTGTGACAGCATTGTAATACTGTGAATTTGTAGTAGTAGATGCATTTGACATTTATGTTGCATTTGTCCACTTATAAATCTTCATTAATGAGAGTTTTTAAACCATTTATTTATATTCATAATTCTCTAGTCATTTTTATTATTTGGAGAGTAAAATTATGCACAACAACTTGTTATAATAAAGACTTTATAGTAGGGATGGGCGCATATCAGGCAGATTTCAAGGTATCTAGTCCTTGTGGGGGATACCGATACCAGCTACTGACACTTAAAGCAAAAAATAGAACTCTGACAATCGAGTAAGTCTTCCTTGGCATTAGTTCAGTATTGTGTGTCAGAAAGACAGAAAGGTTTCATTCAGATAGCAAATTATTTGTCATTGTCTAAATTGAATTTTTATGTATAATAATTATAAGTGGTATCGATAAATACTTGTACAAGTATAGGTCTGAAAATCGCTGTGTTGCTCAATCTTACATCTCAATCATCTCACTTGCGCATAGTGATCCCTATTATGCACTTGTGTGTATTTCCTTACCGTCTTTGTACTGTACTTTTCTTATGAATCTCTGCTGTTCTGTCAGCATACCATGTGTTCCTGCTTTGAATTCGCATGCTAATTGAGTATTTCCTCCTTAATTCTCTCTCATGTGAATTGATCCCTCCTTGAAGCAATTGAAGTAAAGTTGAGTGCACTATTGAGCTTCAACCAGCAGAGGTGCTGTTGATTCGGTCTTAACTGTTTTGCAAGTCTACAGAAGACCAATCCAATGTCGGTAGATTCCTTGATCCTATTTTACCAAACAGAGCTCGCTTTCTGCTTCTTTTCCCTCCTTTTCCTGCTGCCACTGCAGACTGATGTTCTTTCTCATCATCTTCAGAGGAACCTTGTTTACCTGGACAACCAGGTGAGGACAAACCTGTATCTATGCCCTACTCCATATGAGATTGTTAGGTCTCAATGACAAGGAATACAATGTGATCAAGAGGCAATAATTGGACCATTTTTGTTTCTGAGGGTCCACTCAAAAAGTGTGCCAACTCCACACCAGGGCTCCGTCTCGTTTCTTATTTGCGAACCAAAAGTCGATTTGAATCCAGTTAATTACGCCGCAATGATCTATAATTGATGGAACTCCATCAAGATTATTTGAGGATGCAGTACAAAAGCAAATGACTTTAATTGATTGATTGATTGATTGATTGATTGATTGATTGATTGATTGATTGATTGATTCAACACTACTCTCTGAGAACTCCATAGGTGGTTTTTTTGAGTCCTTAGTAGAGTCTCTGGTGGAAGGGGTTAAGATGATAACACTTGACAGAGGATGTCCCTTCTAAGAGTTTGGAACAGTAAGGCCAATTTGTTTTGAAACGATGCTACAAGTTGCATAATCAACTGATGTCAAAACGTTTTTAAGCCTAAAGCAAAAGTGAAGGATTTGGCCTTACGGTTTCAACACTTTGGGAATGAAGATAAAGTATATTGTGCTGTTGCTCGACAGCCCTAAGGTATCTTTCCAATCAGTTCATCATGGAGCAAAATTTTCTAGATGTTGGGATCTGAATTTTGACAAAATTCTCCTGTTGATAGAGAGAATGATTGGTTCATTGAGAGATGCAACAGGTGTCAGAAGCAATTCTTTCTTTCGGGGGTGAGTCTTATCCACTGTACTTTGTTTCTGGTCGTTGTACACTGACCTGCCAGAAACAACTGAAGTGTTCAACTGTCCGTATGTGAAGTTTCTAATGAACTGTAAAGAAACTGTCATGGATCGGGATAGAGCAGGGTGACCAAATGCAGCTTGAACCAGGATTTATTTAGGGAAAAGGGAAGTGGAACGAAGCATCAAGAGAAAGAGATGAGAACTAGCAAACTAATAACATGACTGACTGACCGACCGACAGGGATGGCAACCAGAAACAGACTTGATAACGACAGGAATCAAAAAGACATCAAACGTGACGACATCAGACGTGACGACATCAATGATCCGAAAGGGAGTGAGGGGCAGACAGGATTTAAATACAAAACAGGTAACAAGAGGCAGGTGACTGTGGTTACATTGATTGAGGTGACACAGCAGGGGAGGGGCAACGCGAACAGAAACCATGGTAACAGACATAAAGCAACCGGGGACGAATCGGGACAGAAACTGCTGTTAAGATACTCTGTACATTATTATTGTCAAATTCAGTTCTGGTTCTGGAAGGCAACGCCGTATGTTTGACATCCCTGGTGTCATCATGACAAGGACAATGTGACATACCGTAATTGGGCCTCTGGTAGATTTTCAAAATTTGCCCTGCTATGGCCAAAAGAGAATTCCTGCTAGTTTTCAGCTTGCGGGTGCGTTGCAGCGCAGCGCGTCTTCTAAAATATAGTGATGGATAAATGAAGCTTCAAATTTGCTTCATGAACCAGTTGTATTTTTTGACTCCTCTAGATGGCACTTTCTGTTTAACATTGGGCTGAAAGAAAACTGACTTGCAATTTACTCAGTCCCTTATTTCAACCAACAGTGCCATCTAGAGTCCAAAGAAGATTTCATGAAGCAAATTTGAAGCTTCATTTTCCCATCACTGCTAAAATACCACCTTGGAAGAAACTTCCATCGAAACAAAGATGACAGCTACATGTCCTCTTTTCCCTTAACATTCTGCTAGAAAAAGGAGAATGAGCCTCTTATCTTCATGATTCACACTATGATCGAGAACTCAGCACCACGGCCACAACTCTACCAGCAAGTAAGATTTCAAGCAGGTTCTGGCTTGAGTCACTGTTGAGTCAGTCAAATTAGCATTCAGCAAACTGTTTAAGCAACAAATGTTTCTTTTCTCAGACGGTCGACTCAAACCAGACCTGTTGCTTTGTATCTGACATGATGTAGTTATCTATGTTTCCCCTTCAGTATGCACCTCCCATTTCTCCATTTTGGATGTATTCATCACGTCCACAGAAAAAGCTCATTATTTCTCATTTGCATACATGGTTTTAATTTATTTCACTGGCTGTTTGTTGTTGAGTTGACATGAACATGGCTTATAGTCCAATGCTATATAGTCATGGATTTCCCATTTAGCCCATCCTTGTCCACTATACTGTTAATGGTGAACATTGTGTCTTCAAATAAGGAGTCTTGGTTGTTGTTGTTTTTTTTGAACAGTTACATGTCATTCTGTGTTCGCATTTTTGTTTGCCTCCCTACTATGATTACTGGGTTCATATGGGTAGTGGAAGGTGGAGAAAAGTGAATTGATCATAGGAAAAATGAATGGAAGGTTTTATCCTGGACTGCTAAAGATGTTCTCAAGCAAAATTGTGGGTTGACTCTACACTTTGCTGAATGTTGCCATGTGGCAGAGCAGTGCATTTTCCTAAATTTGCCCTTTTTTGGTAAACACATTTCCTAATCTTCCAACCTGTCAAAGAAACTAAGTTTCTTATTTTAACTTCATTTCTATTGTACTGCGCTTCAAACTGCATGGGATGATTGCTATTTGAAAAGTTAATTCCACACATCAAAACATCATTATGGAAGGGTGATTTTTCTTATTTGGTATTTGGAAGGTTTCACAGTTTCCCATCGCACTTTTTAGAGTGTTAAAGTGGTCTGCTTTTCATCACATAAACGGATTTTTTTTTCCCTGAATGATTTCAATTCATCCACCCTTTATGCATAAACATTTTCCTCCCGTGTTTGTTTTTTCTCCAGATAACTCCACATGACTACAAAGACTGCTCTATAATCCAACCCGCCGACGACATTGATGTAAGACAAACTGTATTTCATATTAGCCATATGTATGTCACAAACGACTGTCGTTAATGCTTTATGATTTGCTATGCTAGACCAAATTGAGCAGGTTTTGTGAGCAGGACAAGTTAGTGAGGATGCAAGAGGAGAAATTACAGCAACTACACAGAGAAAAGGTAATGCGTGTCATTCGTTGTGTTGGATCTTATGTTTCATGCAAACTTTATATTGGAATGTGCATTGTCCATTTCCAGCACACTCTGGAGACAGCGCTGCTATCCGCCAGTCAAGAGTTAAGTGACCAGAGTAATCCCAGTGCGTCAGCTACACAAAGTCTGGTCCAGCAGCGAGATGTGCTCCAAAATGGCCTCCTTAGCACTTGCAGAGAACTTTCCAGAGTCAATATGGTGAGAATTCCTTTATATTCAGTGAGAAGTCCAAGCACGGTTGGGTTTAGCGCTCATTGAAGCACACACTGTTGTCTTATGCAGGAGCAAAAGGGAGGTCTGCCCCGTTGTGGGCGTAAACACAGCCATAAACACAATCACTCGGGATATGATTTGGATTGATGACTACCGTATTTTCCGGACTATAAGTCGCTCCGGAGTATAAGTCGCACCAGCCATAAAATGCCCCAAAAAGTGAAAAAAAACATATATAAGTCGCTCCGGAGTATAAGTCGCATTTTGGGGGCAATTTATTCAACAAAATCCCACACCAAAAACAGTCATGAACGAGCAACAACAGGCTAAACGATAGCAACAACAGGCTAAACGATAGGTATGCTAACGTGACAAACACAAACAAAGAGCTGAGAACGGGCCTGACGTAACATATAGAGTGATTAAGGACAACTATTACATGAAGGACAACAAACAATGAATAAATAAGAGTGTTGAATAAATGATAAATAAACAAATAATAATAAATAATAATAATAAATATAAGAGGACCAAAAATGGAGCAAGTGTACATACAGCAGACAGTGGACTTGGATATGGTGCTTTAAAGTGTTAATTGGTTTATTTGATGTTTTCTCTATTTTTTATGTTTTGAATATGTTCAAGATAAAGATATAAAAGCATGTGAAGTGATCAACTATACTAAAAATAACATGGGAAGTGGTCAACTATACTTATAAGTGATGTCTTAATGATCAAGTAAAAATTTATGAAAAAAAACATATATAAGTCGCTCCTGAGTATAAGTCGCCCCCCCACCCAAACTATGAAAAAAAACGCGACTTATAGTCCGGAAATTACGGTACATTGATTGAGAGAGTTCAATGCACGTCGTTGTCATATTTATGAATGCAATATGATGACATCCACCAGGCAGCTTCAAGTTTAGGCTACTTTCAGCCACCAAATTGTCAGGCGTGCCAACAAAAACCAGGAATGACATTGGCTGCATCATGGTTGCTTTCAGGAGCTGGAGCGCTCATGGAGGGAGTATGATAGGTTGGAGGGAGGTGTCACATTGGCAAAATCCAACCTACTGGAGCAGCTGGAAGCTCTGGGCAGCCCACAGGTTACACACACCTTACACACAGAGTCACGTTTTTGCCAGTTATTTACATTTGGTTTTCTGTCCTTATTCATCTGGGGCTTTAGACAGAGCCTCCAAGCCAGCGGCACATTCAAATTCAGAAGGAGCTGTGGAGAATTCAGGATGTGATGGAAGCATTGACTAAAAATAAACCACAGCGCAGCATGGACAGTGAGTGTCATTCGTGAATGAGCTATGCGTTCTTGTGTTGTGAGAATCACAGAATAAAGCAAAAAAACATTTAATTATTTTCTCAATTTAGCTAACAAACACTTGAGAAATGTCAATTAAAGTCTAATTATAAAGGTTTATTTCTACAGGTTGTTCTGATTCCAAGCCACTATCCAGCCAACACAAGAATGAGGTAAGCTTCTGCTTAGCACTTTTTAATCTTGTTTAACCTTTATACATAATTACAAACATGTATTTTAGGTGAATTTAAGACATTGTCCCATTGGCGTGAATGTGAAGGTTTCTCTAAATGGAGACCTTGGGAGTTACTGGCCTGTCCAGGGTGTACACGCAAACCCACGAAATGCAAGTCGTGTAGATTGTACAACATGGATGGACAGAGAAAAGAGACAGATGAATCTGAAGATGAATCTTAAAGACAATAAGAATAACACTTGTTTTGTTATTGTGGCTGCTCACCGTGATGCAAACCTTTAACATTCCAAACCAAACTAACCTACAACTGTGCCAGTCTGTTCACTGGAGCCCATAAACCATCCGTTAAATGAGGTCCGCTGGAAAAAAAAAAATCTGTAATTCTTCAAATTTTATATGCTAATGTCTCGCTGGCTAGGCCATGCTGAGATGAACTACACCAACTTATTGTGGCCTTGCTTTTTATGTACCGGCGATGATTTTCTTCAGCATGCAGTATTTTATTTATTTATTTATTTTTTTTTTCACAGTGGTTTACCAAAATCCCCGTGAACAATATGCATTTTTAAAAAAATGTTTTTTGTAAAAACAATTATCTAAAATCCGTGTGGATTATTGTAAAAGGTTCAGTGGGAAAAAAACAAGGAAAGAAATTCACAGTTTATAAGTTCGCTAATACCTGGGGGGTGTAAAATACAAAAACAAAAGTGTTGTAAGTACTATTAGCATATTGTAAAGTCACCTAACAATTGTTAGAATTTATGTTATAATTCTTCAACGTACGTTAGTGTCATTTTCTTTTGTAGCCACTAGATAGCGTCATCACACTGTCTGAGGTTTTAGGCGACATACATAAAACATACTCAAATGTACTTCACATAAAGTACAACATTCAAAACCAATTAATAGCATTTAGAAGCAAAATAAAGAAACAAAAGGTATCTAACTAAGAGAGCACACACTGTAAGAAAAAATATTTTGGAAAACATGATTTTAAAAATGCTTTGAAAGACCTTAATGATTGCTATGAGAAAAGGTAGGAAAGATCTTTTTAACCTGTATTTAAAAATATTTACACATAATTAGTATGTTTTCAATCTTTTGTTTTCAATTTTTTTCCCCACTCTGATAATTAAAGAGAATAACAAATCGGGGTACCTCATTACACAAAAGTACAGATGTCTTGTACCGTAATTTCCAGTGTATAAGCCGCACCGGTGTATAAGCCGCACCAGCTAAAATTCGGGGATATTTTAGTTTTTTTCTTACATAAGCCGCACCGGACTATAAGCCGCACGTGCACACGAGTTTTTTACAAAGAAAGACAGTACACAGAAAGCCTTTTTGAAGTTTGAATAACATGCTTTAACATGTCTTTCTAAACATTGCCTGTGGGGCAGCAGTAGTACCGCAGCAACACGGAAATGTGCACGCGAGTTATTAACAAAGAAATACTGGACACAGAAAGCTTTTTTAAAGTTTTAACAACATACCTTAACATTTCTTTCCAAACACTGCCTGTGACGCGGCAGTAATACAGCAGCAACACGGTAGCACAGCACTAACAGGGCTGGTCAAAGTAAAAGTAAAAAAAAGAGCTTCATCGTCTTCATCTTCCTCCTGTGCACTGAAACCGTCGAAGTCTTCCTCCTCAATTTCCGATTGGAATAGCGTTAGATATCCTTCGCCACACACTTTCTCAGTATCTCTTTCGTCGTCGTTTTTATCCATTTCTTCTAGCATTTTCCATGATGAGGGTCCACGAAATAAAGAAAAGGGTGCGGCAACACAATGTCATCAACATCGACTGCCTTTAGCTTAAAAGCGGCATTATATGCATTTCTTTTGTCCCCCATAATGACGGTTTGTGTATAAAAGCTCAGTAATGTCCGTCTTGATCGCGTTCTGCGTGATGCGCGAAATGTTGTAAACAAACTAGCACGTCTTCTTCGGCGCATTATCTCTTCTTCGCCTGTCTCGCTCTTGCTTCCTGCTAGAGCGCCCCCTGGAGGCCGGAGGCCGTAAAAATCCATAAGTACGTATTCATTTAAGCCTCAGGGTTCAAAGTAACCTTCTGAATAAAATGCATTAAAAGTTCACATTCATTACAACTTGTTTTTGGTGAGCAAAATGTCAAAAGAATTGAATTTAAATGCTGATTGATTGGGTTTTAATACAATGCAGATGGTCCAAACACCGCCACTGCTTTGTGTAATCTCTGAGTCACATGGCAGAGGAAGAGAAAGGGTTTAGAGCACAGGTGTCAAACTCAAGGCCCGGGGGCCAGATACGGCCCGCCACATCATTCTATGTGGCCCACGAAGACAAATTGTGCATCAAATTCGTGTGTCATTACTACAATTGCAAATTGTCTTCACTTTTGATAATATCTTTTTAAAAAATATTTGACCAGTTTTTACTCGTCTGATTTGAAAACGAGTTATTTGTCAGTTTGTTTTGTAGCTTTTAAAGTATATAATAGTGTCAAGAGTAAAAGTGATCGTCATCACAAAAATCACGAAAATAATCTTATATAAACCGCACCTGACTATAAACCGCAGGGATCAAAATTTTGGAAAAAAGTCGCGGCTTATACACCGGAAATTACGGTACTTGTGAAATTGCAGTATCTAGTTCTTCATCACTTAATCATGTGATTTGTGATTTTGCGATGGCCTCATTACAGCTCCGGACCAGATTTTTACTCGTTGCATGATTTCCAATAAAAACTCACCCGACATCCTGAACCCAATTGTGTTTCATACCAGTCAGAGGTTCTTCTGAATATCGACACTGGATTAACTTTTACATGCAATAATTGGCCTTCGCAATGTGGTCTTCAAATCAAATTTTAGATGCTTTTCACACAAAAAAGAACACTTTGTGATTACAGCTCACTGTCTAACGCTTACAAACCTAAACCTTTAAATTGAGGATTGTGATTGTCAGAAACAACAATTGATTGTCAGAAACAACAATTACAAACAGCGACACTGCCCCCTTCCCCTTTTCTTGCACGTCATCGGTCAACCAAGTAACATCATGTTTCTTGGATTGAGACCAGCCGCTGTGTTAACTTTTAACAGGCAGTGACATTGCTGCCACTCAGTCCTATCAAGACGGGAAACGGCGTTCCCCCCCGTCCACCTCTTCCACAGTACTACTATTCATCCGAGCAACCCCCTCACATCCCTTCCCACCATCCAAACTCCAGCAGCCGTCCGCCTCCTTATACGCAACGTCCCGAGGACCGCAAAACCGGCTCTAGGAATGGTGCGCACAGTGTAAGAGCAGCGCAAAACGTCCATAGCGTGCGTATCCTGTTAATATGTTTGGTCTAGTTTTTGTCTGTGATGTCACTCGGTCATCCTCAGACGATTTTGTGTTCTTGCTGTTGTTTGACATTCATTTTCATGTATTCCCATTTTATTTGAGACCCTTAGTTGAATGCTGAAGCTCGTTTTGGCAGTTTTTGAGGAGCTGACTTTTAATACTAGAATTTCATTCAAAATTGACGAGAAAAATCACTTCAAGATGACTTTTTTTTCTGGACGCTTGGGTGACATCAAAGTGCTTAAAACGAAATGTTCTGAGATTTTAGGATTTCGGCAGCCGGAGCCCACATGAAAGCAAATCTGGTTATTGTGTATTATTTTAACGGATTTTAATCCGTATGTTTATTTTTAGCAATGATATTAATGTAAAGAGCTATTAAAAAATATTGAAAATAGGGAATAACGAATCTTTCCCAAGTTAATATATTTATTGCACACAAAAAAATTAAACTTTGTTCATGTTGTTTGTAAATTTTTGGAAAGGACTCATGGTACCCAGATCCACGCAGCTTTATTATGTTGCCATTTTTCTAAAAATTCATTCAACATCAACCATCTCAGTTTGTCACCTACAAGCAGTTCGCACAGATGTTTGCATGTGTTTTTTGTGTGTGTGTGTGTGGGTTACGCATGCAATTCTTCTTGGTGTGGTTTGCAACGCCAATGTTACTGTGAAGTGTGGCATGAAATAAAACGTTAAGGACAAAAATCGCATATTTGAATGAATTTCATGACAATATCTCATAACAGACGATTAAAATTACCCCATCAGTGTTATGTTTCTTTGTGTTTGGTCAGACATGAAATACTTTGTGTGTGCCTCAACGTCACTCAATGTTTCTCCACCCCTACACCACACAGCAAGGTCCAGACTATCGGTTGTATAAGAGCGAACCTGAGCTGACCACAGTCAAAGAGGAAGTGGATGAAGTCAACGGTGAGGACAAGGACAAGGACAAGAATGAAACTGCTGAGAATATTGACGTTGTAGCCACAAAAGGTACATTTTTTTTTTTTTACACTTGACTGATTCTCTTGAATAACTTATGATTAATTATGATGATTGTTCAACACAGTTGTACCCCTCTACCCAGTGGGCATTGTTCCTCCGAGAACCAAATCCCCCATGAGCCCTCCCGAGTCCACAACTATTGCCTCCTACGTCACCCTGAGGAAGACTAAAAAGACAGAATCCAGATCGGTATGTTTTGCTTTAACTTAGGGTGTTTTCACACTTGGTCCCTTTCAGCCCTCTAAACGAACTCAGATCGATGACTCAGCATTTTTTGTGCATATGTGAACACGCCAACCGTACTCAGACCCCTTTAAAACAAACCGTACTGAGACCACCTCAGGAGGTGGTCTCAGTACGGTTCGCGGTTCACCTAATCTGTGCATTGTGAACACAAAGCGCACTGGGTTCACTTCGCCTTTTTGCACTGTATTGTAACCTCCTTGGCTTGCCGTAGATTGGTCACGTGACTGCAGGCGCAAAAACAAAACTGTAGAGAACAGAGAATCCAAAGTATGACAGCAGCAAGTCGTGGTCGTGACCGTGGTTCTAATAGTAAACGTAGAGAAGCATGTGCCGTTCAAAGTTCTGCCACGGCACCTGGACGCGGCATAGTTTGGGGAGAAGACGAAACGGAATGTCTTTTGGAAATTTGGAACAACGACAGCATTAAATCACAACTATCTACGACCCACCGTAATGCGAAAGTATTTCAAGAATTTTCTGAGAGAATGAAAGCAGCCGGTTTTGATAGAACTTCTATACAATGCAGAATAAAAGTGAAAAAACTAAAGTATTTAGCTACTCGAGATAAAATGCGAAAAAGTAGGGAGTCAGGGGATATCAAAAACTACCCAGAATGCAGTGCAGTGGGAGTGTGAGAGCTCTCGAGGACCTAGTGTGAACAGAAAGAGGACTGAGGCCCCATCAAGGCTGAACTGAACCAAAAAGAGAACTCGGTCCTATTTGAAATACACTCACAATGTGAACACAAAAAGAACTGAGTTTGTTTCCTCTTGGTCTACTTTTTGGTCCACTTAAAGAGGCCTGACTTTGGTTCTTTTAAAAGGGTCCAGGTGTGGAAGCACCCTAAAAGAGGCCTGACTTTGGTTCTTTTAAAAGGGTCCAGGTGTGAAAACACCCTCAGTGGACAACACCTCTAAGATTGATTAAATACTCTTAAGTCTGTGTTTCGGTCTTTGCAGGATCGTCCCAGAAGTGCACTCGTAGACCAGATTGGCTACGGGGAAAGAGAGGTAGGCCGACCCAGGATGAGTGTGGAGGAGCAGATGGAAAGGATGAGAAGACACCAGGAGGCATCATCTGAACGAGAGAAGAGAAGAGAAGCCCTATCTCGCTCGCATTCGTTTGGCAAAGACGAGCCCTTTGTTATGCCACAGGTGATAAAAACATAACATCGAAATAAAGCGTTTTTGTGTTTGAAAGTGTTTGAAATTTCTATGTTGATGTACTCAGTTCCGGGATCTCACAGAGGGAGCCTGCGCAGACCCAATTGAGCTGGAAGCAGCCCTGAAGCAAGTTACGATGTTTCACAATGAGCAGAGCAGGACGGAAGCTGAAAGTGAAACCTACACACAGAGAGTGTCATCAGAGGTTAATAGAATTTTGCTATAATTAGTTACCACAGCTAAACAACTCATCAGTACCGTAATTTCCGGACCATAAGCCGCACCGGACTAAAATTCAGGGATATTTTAGTTTTTTTCTTACGTAAGCCGCACCGGACTATAAGCCGCACGTGCACATTAGTTTTTTACAAAGAAAGACAGTACACAGAAAGCCGTAAGAATCCATAAATACGCCGCGCCACCATTTAAGCCTCAGGGTTCAAAGTAACCTTCTGAATAAAATGCATTAAAAGTTCACATTCATTACAACTTGTTTTTGGTGAGTGTTAGGTTCAGATTCAGCAAAAGGATCAGCAGACAAAACCAGTGAGACAGAATGTTGATCTTTTCTCGCGAGGAGTGCATCCAGACTTACAGCAATCCAAAATACACTAAAGGTCTTGTTTACACTCCTCTCTTTTTATTCAGGAATGCCCTACCTACAATGTGAGACTAGCCCCTGATAGGTGGGGGGGAAAGCGTGGGCTTTGTCTCATGAGAGAAGAAACGAGATTCTATGTGAAACTAGAAGTCGCAGACAGGATCCCATGAGAAACGAAAAGTGTGCAAGGATAAAATGTTATGGGAAACAAAGTAGTCATGTGAAAAGAGTGAATAGACAAAATGACATGTGCAGACATCAACAACTTTCTTGGATTGTAGAAGGTCAGGAAGCTCCAGACAGCATCGTTTGACTTGTTGTGGAAGGGGTGATGTCTGCAAGAAGAAACAGCAAGCATTCTGCGCAATAACTTTATTAATATGTACTCATTAGGGAACGCATGATAACATATATATACAATTTATCTAACAATTCCCCCCTGTCTTATCATAAGTTCCCGGAGAACAACCCATCACCCATATGGCTACTTCAAAAAGATTTTCAGCCAAGGGATCACATTTCGCAAGAACTAACTTACACTCAGGAGGAAACTGAGTCATAATCGGCAAAGCTAGGGTCAAGAAACAAACCGGACAGGTTTACCACAATAGAGTCGCCGACCGGGTCGTCACTAGAGAAGGAACCCGCGTCGATCGAAAGGTCATCCCTTTGGAGCAACGGGAAAGTCTCAGCTGGTGGAGAGATAGCAGTTGTAATTAGTCTGTTAATTAGGGATCGGAGACAAGGGATGCAACAACATCCACACAAGGTCAAAATGGCAGAGAAAACGGCTATGGAGACCAGGGCAGAGGAAACCAGGGTGCGGTACTTTCCGAACACGTTCAACCAGTCGGTCCAAACCTCTGTGTTCACCCCACTGTGCTCCTTCATCTTCCCGTTCAAGGTCCGCAGGCCCTCAAGGGCCTGGGACAGGCTTCCGCCGGCTGCAGTATTATTCGGAATAAACGTGCAACATTGCTCACCGAACATGGCGCAGACACCGCCCTCCTTTGAGAGTAGCATGTCAAGGGCCATTCGATTCTGGAAAGCCATGAGGGAAGTAGCGGCCAGTTGGGAGTGGACCGCCTTGAAACCCGCCCCGGACCAGTTTCCAAGCCTCTGCACGTTGTAATGGACGTAGTTAATCCTGTCAACATTTTTGTTAATAGTACACCACCAACACAGGGCGGATTCAAAACCAGCTGCTATCTGATTCACCAGCTTATACTCATCCGGTACTCCTCTAGGAACACCAATGGCGTCAATGTAAGTTGGATTAGTCGCGCCCCGCCATTCGGCGTTTCGTTTCGTTCTCGGCCAGAATACGGGAACCACGGACTTAGCAACAGATGTTAGATCATAAGACGACATCGGTATCAAATGAACAGGTAGCAATAGGGTTACCAAAGCGCAAATTCCGGAGCTGTCGAAAGGCAACCTATCATAAAGTTTGTTACTATTACACCAAAACCAAACATCACTACGAGCAATGGGCAAAAAAGGGGCAGTGACATTGGTCATGGACCCACACCATAGAGGAGGCAGGGCGCCGAGCTTCTCACCGGTACCAGGTAATCTAAGACAGGTAAAATTACCCTTAGCTACATCGGACGATAAAAGGGGTTTATATTTTGTCATAGAGGCAACAGGGTAAACCTTATCCCATTTAAAACAATCATGAGTGGGTGAAATGGACAGGCTTAACATTAAAGTAACAGCACACTTAGGACCTATATTCGCAGGTATGATTTTCAAAAGAGGTCTTGGACCCATGCATGCAACGCAACTGGCGCCAGCCATCTTTGCGGCCTGCTCAGCCATAAGAAGCCAGTTGTTAGTATGACCGCTTATCCCTGTGGAGGCCACAAAATAGCTGTCTACATCAGTGAGGAGCGTACTTGTGATTTTTGCTCCTGCTGACAGGGTGTATTTATTTGTAACGGGACGGTCTGCGACCGACATTGTTCTATTAAGGCAAATAGCAATAGGAAAGCGAGGATCGACTCCAGAGGACCAAGCCCACAGTTGAAAACCCCAACAAGAAGTGTTAAACAAGGTGGCATTTGGAGGACGAATTTGACCATCAGGGAGTGTAAGAGTCAAAAGGAGGCTTGTGCCCCGATTTATCAAAGTCACTCGTTTAGCAAAGAACACAGCCTCGTCACTGGAACCAGAGGGCCAATACCCTCGCATTTGTGTGGTGACAAGGGTGCCCCAGCCGGTGTTAACCGGGTGGCCAGTTAAATACCACCAATACCCGAGCCATTTATCTCCAGTAGTGGGGCGACCATTACGAAACCCTTTCAAACTTTTCAAAGGTAAAATAATAGAAGAAGATGTATTAGGAGCCACAGTAAACATTAATGAGTTATTATAAGCCCAAGACAAAAGCCATGGTACACAGGTTGGAACACGGACGGCTCCTGGAACACAAACAACATGATCAAAAGGGGATTTAGTGTCGCGCTTATGTCTAGCAATTTCTCCCCATGAGCCATATCGATTAGAATTAGCGTTAGCAGTCGCCTGAGAGAATAATGTTCGAGGCTCATGGTACTCTATCCCTCCAAATAAAAAAAAACCCGAAAAAAACACAATGGTAACACAAACCAGCTAAAGCAACCAAAAACACATGGCAGACTTAGCGCAGGCCACAGCCTGATTAAAGCACTCACCAAATGACTCTCTAATGCTCATGTTTTTGGATCTCCTCAGAGTCAACACCCTGAGCTTCGGGTTGGTGTCTTGGAAATTGGCTTCTGCTAGCTTTCGTGTCAACCCTGGATCTTGGCACCAGGATCAGGCACTATTACCAGACTTTGCTCACCTTCCGTACTTTAGGTTGGGTCTGCAGAGATCACCTTTTTACAATGAGATAAATGAATCCACGTGCTGCGTTCGGCTATTTTCAAAGCATTAGGTGTCGTGAGTAGTACCAAAAAAAGACCTTCCCACTTGGGTGAATGCCAATTCTTCCTCTTGATACTCTCGATCAAGACCCAGTCTCCCGGTACCACTTTGGGGTCTTCCTGCGGAGAAATGGGTTCATCATCAGTGTTATTGGTTAGATTCTTTTGACGTTCCAACATTTTTCTCATGTAATCAGCTAACGTGGCTTCCTCGGGGATCTCCCATGTGTTCCTGAACTGAGGAAGCCTGTAAGGCCTTCCAAACATAGTTTCATAGGGAGTTAGCCCTGTTGTACTTGTAATATCTATGTACATTTTGACCAGGTCTAAGCACTGAGTCCATGGTCGTTTGGTTTCTTCCATACATTTCTTTAATCTGTCTTTTATAGTCGCGTTAGATCTCTCAACAACTGATTGTGGACGATAGGAACAATGGTTCTTTAGATTTATGTGGAACATTCTCCCAATGTGATCTGATTTACAAAATGTGGACCATTGTCACTGTAAATTTTTCTGGAATACCGTATCTTGGAATGATGTCTTTGCATAAGGCTTTTGCCACTGTGAGTGCATCAGCATGTTTGGTAGGAAATGTTTCTACCCATTTAGAAAATGCGTCTATTATGACTAAACAATATTCTTTCCCTTCACATTTATGTAATTGGATATAATCCATATGTATTATCTGAAACGGATACAATGGAGTCGGGAATTTCCCTCTCTGAGGTCTTAAATTGCCTTGTGGGTTATGTTTAGCACAGATCAAACACGCTCTGCAAAATTGTTTTGAAAAAGCTGCAAAGCCGTACGTTGTATAAATAGCCTCAACTTGTTTCACCATACCCCCCGTCGAGACATGGGTGACCCCATGACTCGAAATAGCAGCCCATTTGAATAAGTTACGAGGCAAGACAGGCTTGCCCAAAGGTCACACAAAATGACCAACAGCGTTTTTAGTTGCACCCCGTTTTTCCCAAGAGAGCCGTTCCTGGGAGGGGCTCTGAGACTGCATGTCAAGCAACACATCAGGGGGGATGTGTGACATCGAATCATGAGCCGTGAGAGACGAGAGGACATGGAGCAGGCCTTCTGCAGCGGCCTTCGCGGATTTGTCAGCAAAAGCATTACCGAGAGAAACAGGATCAGAGCACGCAGTGTGAGCAGCACATTTGCAAACTGCTATCTTTAAAGGCAGCTGGACAGCGTCCAAAAGTTGAGTCAGCAATGTGGAATGGGTGACGGGCTTCCCTGCAGAAGTTATCATGCCACGGTTGCGCCACTGCTGAGCAAACACGTGTACTGTAGCAAAAGCATACTGACTATCAGTCCAGATAGTGACGGATTTGTTTGCAAACAATTTGCAGGCCCCAGTCAAAGCAATGAGCTCAGCGGCCTATGCAGACATATTGGATGGCAGTTTAGCAGCCTCCAAAACCATGTCGGCAGTAACAATGGCATACCCAGTAAGGGTCACACCAGATTCATTTTTCTTAGAAGACCCATCAACAAAAAACACATGACCATCTGGCAGAGGCGTATCTTCCAAATCAGGCCGAGCCTTAGCAACTTGTTGGGCAGCATCGACACAATCATGGAATTCGCCGTCGCCAGGAAGGGGAATGAGAGTGGCAGGATTGAGTGTCGTGCATCTTTCAACGGTCAGATGTGGCTGAGACAGCAACGTAGCCATGCAAGAAAGATGACGCGCAGGCGACAGGAAGGTCATATTAGTCTGCAGCAGAAGAGCTGAGACAGCATGAGGAACTTTCAGCGTCAAAGGATGAAACAACACAACACCAGCACTGCTCTCCACAGCCATGGAGGCCGCCACCACGGCCCTCACGCACGGAGGGAGAGCACATGCAACACTGTCCAATTTAGAGGAATAAAAAGCGATAGGTTGCAACCTTGAGCCATGTGATTGGAGCAAAACGGAGGTCATGTAATGACCTTTGCAGTCAACAGACAAATACCTTTTCATAGTTGGGCAAGGCTAGAGTGGAGCTGGAGACCAAAGTCTGTTTGATCAAAACAAAAGCATCCTCAGCTTCAGGAGTCCATTTTAAGTGAGTGGACATCGAGATGTCCTCCACATACATCAATTTGGACAGAGGAGCAACAATTTGGGCATAATCCAGTATCCAGCTTCTACAATAACCCGTGAGACCCAAAAAAGACATCATTTGCTTCTTTGTTAGCGGCTTAGGAGCTTGTAAAATAGAGGCCTTTCTGCTCTCAATTATGGATCGACCTTGGGAACTCAGATTGTGGCCTAGATACTTAATTTCAGCGGACCACAGTTGAAGCTTGTTCTTGCTGACCTTGTGGCCTTCACCTGCCAAGTGATGCAGCACAGCAAGCGTGTCTGTCTGGCAAGAGGCCAAATCAGGAGACGCTATCAAAATGTCATCAACATAGAGCAAGATTTGACTTCCCATTGGCGGGACAAATTTAGCCATGCTGGCTGCCATCACCTGTGAGTAAATTGTCGGGCTTTCACAATACCCCTGTGGCAACCTCGTAAAGGTGTACCTGGAGCCAGCATATGTAAACGCAAACCAAAACTGACTTTCTTCCGCAATAGGGACAGAGAAAAAAGCATTGCTAATGTCAATCACTGTGAAGAATTTCGCATCAGGTGTCAATGAATTTAATAAGGTATGCGGGTCAGGGACACAAGGTGCCCTCTGAATAACCGCATTGTTTACAGCTTGCAAGTCTTGCACCAGTCTCCACCCAACAGAAGGGAGTGCCTTCTTCACAGGGAAAATTGGAGTATTGCAAGGAGAATCCGGGCAAGGAACAATGACACCTGCTTTTAATAAATCAGAAATAACAGGTGCGATCCCCTGTAAGGCATCAGATTTTAAAGGATATTGCCTCACACAAGGGCGGTATTCAGTTTTAGGTCTTATGACAACAAAAAGCGCACCTTTCACTAAACCAACGTCAGAAGGACCCGTAGACCAAAGATGACTCGGGACCTCAGCGAGGACGTGCTCGTCATCTGACGTCAGCACAAAATCTCAAAATGAGGGTGTCTGCTCAACACCAGGATCAGCATGGATTCCACTAATGAATGACAAGTCTCGAGCCATATTTTGTTTGAAAAGCTTGGTGGAAGGACTATAAAAGGAGTCAGAATTAACCTGAGTCCAGTCAGAAGCTGCCAAGGCATCACCAGCCATAAATCCCAAACATTGCCACGCTGCGGTGTGAGGCCTGTAGAGAGAGATGTGGAGCGGAGTGGGAGACATGTGCAATCTTTGAACAGCAGGGGGAGCCGTTTGTATAACCACACAAGCACGGCTTTCACCATCATGCAGAAGGAAAGATGCCGTCAAAGTGGCAGGTGTAGCAGCCTCAAGCATGTTCTCGTAGTTGTGATCAGGACCAGGTGTGTCTTTATGCCACATAGTTAGGTGCAGTTTATCGGCCTCCATTGCCTGTTCAGGGCAACGCAAAAGAGTGGCCACTCGGGCCAAAAGAGGGGAACCAAATTCCATCACTTCTGCATCAGCCAAATCCAATGAAAAAAAATAGTAGCAGTGAAATTGACCAAACATCTGTAGCTGGTGTCGCCTTTTGACAACAATTTGACCGTCAAGAGACACAAGGGAAAGCCCAAGGGCAGTGAGAGCATCTCTACCTAGCAAATTAATAGGGCAACTGGGCATCAGCAAAATGGGAATGCAACAACTTCCCCCTTCCAGGTCCCGTATCCAAACTGGTCGAGACTGGGGAACTGGGGTTGCCAGCCCATTTGCTGCTCTCACCCAAAAGGATTTACCGTTTGGTTGCACACCTGCAGGTATGTCACGACATGTGGTCACACATGCCCGAGTCACACAAAAAGGTTATTGGAGTCCCGTTTACCATTAGAGTTATCACTGGCTTCTCAATATTGTTCATCAACAAATCTTGAATGTTCAAATCGACATCAACAGGGGGAGCTGTTGACAAGACAGTTGTTCCAACTGTATTTTGATCGTTGTCTAGTCATAAGGGAGGTCTACTCCCGCCCTTGTAATTACCTGGGCAGTTTCTTGCTATATGGCCTTTCTTCCCACATGACCAGCAAATAGGTTCAGAATTGTACCGCTTTGACTGACCTGAAGCGGGCTGGTCATTTGTTCCATAATTGGGAGAATCACGACTGTACCCCCCGCTACCTCTGCCACGGAATTTGTTACGACCACGCCCCCCTAGGCGTGGTTCGAAGGTCTTATTTTGATAGAACACTTCAGACTGCCCTCCTTCAACAAAAAACACGGTGTCTTTTTTCCCCTTATCTTTTGCTCTTTTTGAATTGACAACTTTTTCGGCGTGTATTGCATGATCAATGAACTGTGGCAAGGTAGATGTCGGGAAAGTGATCATATGTTTAGTGATCCAGGTTTGGATTGCTGGATGCGAATTTGCATGTAGAGCATTTTTGAGTTGTTGGTCATAAACATCAGTTCCATGCTCCAAGCCACTATTGGCTTTGAACACTCTTTCGAGTCTGTGTCTAAAGTCTTCAAACATCTCATCTTCTTTTTGTTTGGTTCGGCCAATGTCTGTGTAATTTGCTCTACGTTCGAATTTTATTTTTATCCTGCCCAATAGGCGGTCAATTTCTGTCTGCAATGGCACCACGTTACATTCCAATGGACGGCCCCTGGAATCAAAAGGATCCCAGGTGCCTTTAACGCTTGCCCAATGTTTGGTTAAGGATGCCATGAAAACCTGCTGTACTTCATCGCCTCTCAAATTATACGAAGCAATGAGTTGTTTCACGTCAGTACAGTATTGATCAACATCTTCAGTGGGCAACGCTATACCCTCAATTGCCGATTTTATATCAGCACTGGTCCATGTTCTGTACACTAAAATTGTGGGTCCTCCATCATCATGAGGATTTGCCACTTCAATCATCGGGTATGCGTCAGCCGAAGGATCCAACTTAGCACGGCTCCGCGTCAACATACCACGAGCACGGCTCCGCGCCAACATACCACGAGCAGAAGCACTATACTCAGGAGGATGATCTGTGTTTGGTAATTTGGGGTATAAAGACGGAAAAGTTGGTTCGCCTCGGCGTGCCGCAATCTCCGCCTTGACAATTTGATCATTTTTTTCATCCTCATTCATCGCATTGTCAGCCTCGGCCTTCAAGCGGGTCCGAGCTGACACTGTCTCATCATCCTCCTGCCTGTGCAACAGCAAGTTCTTTTTTATCTTTTCTTCGTCTTCCTTATCTCTCAATTTTTCTCTTATCTGCCCACATTTTCTCTTTTCCGCTTCTAATTCCCATTGTACTATCAGATGATACCCGTCTCTATTCTTCTTTACACCACATTTAGCATCAATTGCTTGCTTTAGGTTATTCAACGAATTCGTTTTCAGCTGACCATCAAATTTGTAATCAGTTATCCATTTATCAAGATATCTTACATTTTCGGGGTCGCCTTCTTCCATCAATTTCCAATCTTTGCATTTTAATTCATGTCGGGGTAGCGGTTTTTGTTTGCTATTCGCTGTCCCCATGGTTTATTTTCTAAATTTCAGTTTTGACTTTATTCACAGGACAGTGTTTAAATGTTCGATGTGTGGTGAGTCTCCGGAGGAAACGGAGAATCCCTGCTTTCGTCCACACAAAGCCACGGTTTACAGTCCCGTGTATTTTACACAAAGGAGAGTTCAAAGGAGATCACTCTCAGTCAAATCACACACACACACACGCACACACACACACAATGCGCACTCTTATCTTCCCACAGGCAAGCAGGGGAGTCCGCCCTCCCGTGGAACTTAACAAAATCTAAACTCTCTAACCTTCCTATTGTGTAAGAAAAACCCTATTTTTGCTTTTTCCCCAAAGCTGATATAAAACCTATCTTTTCACGGATAAAGAAGCCAAACCAGCTAAACCAGAGTTAAGAAAACACCACAGATGGCAGCAGAAAGCTAACACTAACACATTAGGAAGGTTAATTAGGAGGCCCACGACACCTCAGCGGAATTTAACTGCTCCAAATTACCTGTACTTCTCTAGAAAACAGATGGGTCCGCTTTCCCATGGAATTTAACTGACTCATCAGTCAGGGGACTCCAACATCCCAGCAGAATTTACTGTTTCTAATTGCACTTGATAGGGTCTAGAATTGTCAAGGTTTTAAGTGACCTCTTGTCACTGCACTTTCATTACTTCAACAGAATCAAGATTCGTACTCACAGTCTGCTGGGCCTTCTCCTCGGATGATGTTAGGTTCAGATTCAGCAAAAGGATCAGCAGACAAAACCAGTGAGACAGAATGTTGAGTCTTTTCTCGCGAGGAGTGCATCCAGACTTACAGCAATCCAAAATACACTAAAGGTCTTGTTTACACTCCTCTCTTTTTATTCAGGAATGCCCTACCTACAATGTGAGACTAGCCCCTGATAGGTGGGGGGGAAAGCGTGGGCTTTGTCTCATGAGAGAAGAAACGAGATTCTATGTGAAACTAGAAGTCGCAGACAGGATCCCATGAGAAACGAAAAGTGTGCAAGGATAAAATGTTATGGGAAACAAAGTAGTCATGTGAAAAGAGTGCATAGACAAAATGACATGTGCAGACATCAACAACTTTCTTGGATTGTAGAAGGTCAGGAAGCTCCAGACAGCATCGTTTGACTTGTTGTGGACTGGGTGATGTCTGCAAGAAGAAACAGCAAGCATTCTGCGCAATAACTTTATTAATATGTACTCATTAGGGAACGCATGATAACATATATATACAATTTATCTAACACTCGTCAACCACTCCGGTGTCCAGCCAACTGATCAAGTCAGCCCCGTGAAAAGGGTTTCCTCAATATGCCTTGGCCAAGGACTTGTCCTGCGTCGAAAAGTCGGCCGGAAGCAGAAATAGTCCTATTGAGATCCCGGAACGAGCCCCCAAAAATCTGTTAGGTTCAGATTCAGCAAAAGGATCAGCAGACAAAACCAGTGAGACAGAATGTTGATCTTTTCTCGCGAGGAGTGCATCCAGACTTACAGCAATCCAAAATACACTAAAGGTCTTGTTTACACTCCTCTCTTTTTATTCAGGAATGCCCTACCTACAATGTGAGACTAGCCCCTGATAGGTGGGGGGGAAAGCGTAGGCTTTGTCTCATGAGAGAAGAAATGAGATTCTATGTGAAACTAGAAGTCGCAGACAGGATCCCATGAGAAACGAAAAGTGTGCAAGGATAAAATGTTATGGGAAACAAAGTAGTCATGTGAAAAGAGTGCATAGACAAAATGACATGTGCAGACATCAACAACTTTCTTGGATTGTAGAAGGTCAGGAAGCTCCAGACAGCATCGTTTGACTTGTTGTGGAAGGGGTGATGTCTGCAAGAAGAAACAGCAAGCATTCTGCGCAATAACTTTATTAATATGTACTCATTAGGGAACGCATGATAACATATATATACAATTTATCTAACAGTGAGCAAAGTGTCAGAAGAATTGAATTTAAATGCTGATTGATTGGGTTTTAATACAATGCAGATGGTCCAAACAGCGCCACTGCTTTGTGTAATCTCTGAGTCACATGGCAGAGTAAGAGAAAGGATTTAGAGCCCTTTGACGCAGGTCACCTAGCGTGCATTCCTACTAAAGCTCATAATAGTCACAAGCAACACAGCCAGAATAAGCAGCAGCCATAGTAGTGTTTCAAAATAGTATTTTTGTTATTGTTTTTTTCTTCAAGATACCGCACAACAGTGGTCCACAGCCTTTTTACGAGTGTATAAAAGTGATCAAGTCATCACAAAAATCACGAAAAAAATCTTATATAAGCCGCACCTGACTATAAGCCGCAGGGTTCAAAATTTTGGAAAAAAATCGCGGCTTATAGTCCGGAAATTACGGTATATGATATACTGTTTTTATGATCACTACATCATACCACCTCTAAATTTGTTTAAATTAAAGATGTCAAACTCAAGGCCCAGGGGAGGCCAGATACGACCCGCCATATCATTTTATGTGGCAGACCAATAAATCAACTAAATGTGTCACTACTATCAAAAGTACCGTAATTTTCTGACTAAAAGTCGCTCCGGAATATAGGTCGCATTAGCCATAAAATGCACAATAACGTGAAAAAAACATATATAAGTCGCTCCAGAACGTAAGTCACATTTTGGGGGAAAATTTATTCGACAAAATCCAACACCAAGAACAGACATGAACGAGCAACATTCTAAACGATAGGTATGCTAACGTGACATAAACACAAACGAAGAGCTGAGAACGGGCCTGACGTAACATTCAGAGTTATTAAAAAAAAGTATTACATAAATAACACGTTTATTAAACCATCTGTGTCACTCCAATTCATTAAATCCATCGATCGTCCTTTGTCAACAATGGGTGCGCGCCGCTGACGGCACTTGCACTTCAAAATATTCCACAGGCCCATATAACGATATATTAATTAGATATCAAATAACTATTATATAAGCAATAATATTATCAAACCATCTGTGCACTCTAAATCATTAAATCCATCGATTAAATTCCTTGTCCTTTGTCAACAACGCCGCGCGTGCGCCCTGACGTCAGCCTCGTCGTTATTCCACAGATCTAGTATATAACTATATTGTAGCGTTAACAAAGTACAAGGAAAGACGTAGGTTTGGTAAACGGCTCTTTATTCAACAAAACAAACTTCCAGGCGTGTGGCGGCGTGGACTTCCAGGCACTTAGGTGGAAGAGAGATCCATAGAATAGGACCGGACGTGCGTAAAAGCCATGACCGAGCCCCATCCACCGTCCCCGGACAGCCACCCGGCCGAGCGCCGGCACTCGACTTCTATCCACGGAGGTGAAAGAGAGCTCCGTAGAGTAGGACCGGGCGTGCGTAAAAGCCATAATCGTTTTTCAAACCTTCTGTGTCACTCCAAATCCTTAAATCCTTCAAACTCTTCGTCCTCCGTGTCACTTAGAAACAAAGCCATTAATGATGCCGGTAGTACGTGGGGCCCTTCGTCATCTTCGTCATCCCGTGATCAATCTTTGTCCTTTTTGTAAACAACTTCCGCCACGTCACGCTGCTGACGTCACTTGAAATTCAAATTACAGTAATCCCTTGCTACATCGCGGTTCGTTTATCGTGGTTTCACTTTTTTTGGGGGGGGGGAAATTTTTGAGAAAAAAAACACATAAGTTGCTCCTTATTATAAGTCGCCCCCCCCACCCAAACTATGAACAAAAACCGCGACTTATAGTCCGAAAATTACGGTACTTCGTGTCAATACTAAAATTACAGATGATTTCCACTTTTAAAAAATAGAAATTTTTAATCTTTTATTAAATTTTTAATTATTTTACTAATTTTACTAATCTCTGATTTCAAAACTATTCATCATTTTGTTGTCAAGTCAAGTTTATTTGTATAGCCCTAAATCACAAACAGTCTCAAAGGGCTTCACATAGCCAAAATTGACAATTATTCTCAAACCATCCCCTGATCTTAAGCTCCCAAAAGGGCAAGGAAAAACTCAAAAAAAACCTGCCAGGGGAAAATGAGAAACCTTGAGAAGGGACCACAGATGGAAGGATCCCCCTTTCAGGATCACCAGGTTGTAATGGATGCAGAGAGGGCACAAGTAATACATAATATGAAAATCAAATGAAAAAATGGATGTCGGAGGTGCCCTCGATTGTCCTGGCACTGTCTTCAAGGAGGTTGAGCTGCAGTTTCTTCATCTTGAATTGGTCCCCGAGAATCCAGCTAGCCGCTATCAGCTTTTGAGCCACCTAACCCTCTCCCCCAGCCAGGGAGGGGCTGGGCAGAGAGAATAAAACAAACTCCGGCCAAATCGACCACTATAAGTTAGTTAAAGGCCATCTCATACAAATGTGTCTTTAAACGTGTCTTAAATGTTTCTACTGAGGTAGTAGTTCTAATATCCATTGGTAGGGCATTCTAAAGCTCTGGAGCCCGAATAGAGAATGCTCTTGACCCTGCAGACATTTTTTTGGCCCTCGGTGTAACTAAAAGACTAGCGTTTTGCGAACGAAGGTTACGAGACGGAACATAAGGAACGACTAGGTCGACGAGATATGAAGGCGCTAAGCCATGCAGTGATTTATAGGTTAGTAGAAGAACCTTGAAGTCACATCTTAAATGGACCGGGAGCCAATGTAATTTGGCTAATATTGGGGTAATGTGATCAAATTTTCTTGACCGTGAGAGCAGCCTCGCAGCGGCATTTTGCACTAACTGTAGACTTTTGATACTGGACTTAGGAAGACCAGAGAATAATACATTACAGTAGTCCAGGCGCGACGTGACAAACGCATGTATAATAGTTTCCGCATCCCCGGTCGAGAGGATAGGGCGAATCTTAGCAATATTACGAAGGTGAAAAAACGCAATCCTGGTTATATTCTTAATGTGTTTTTGAAAGGAGAGCGTTTGGTCAAATATTACCCCGAGATTAGTTACCGTATCACTCTGAGTGATAGTACGGTTATCTATAGTTATAGTGGTTTCCTTAAATAAGTGTTGATAACGAGTAGGACCAATTATCAACATCTCAGTTTTATCTGGGTTAAGACGAAGGAAGTTGAGAGACATCCATTGCTTGATCTCCGCAAGGCATGCCTCAAGATTACAACAGTCCCGCGGATCTGTCATCGATAACGGCATATATAATTGGGTGTCATCCGCGTAGCATTGAAAACTAATATTATATTTACGTATTATGTCCCCAAGCGGAATCATATAAATATTACCGTATTTGCCGGTGTACAGGTCGACTCGGTGTATAAGTCGACCCCCTAAAATTCGACGGAAATTTACGATTTTATGATATATCCTTTGTATAAGTCGAGCTCAATTGTTGCATTATATTAAACTTCAAAATTCAATATGCGAAATTTATTGACGAAATGTGTTCAAATTCCGGGAGGCCGTGCGCATGCGGCTGTTTATAAGCACCGCGGAGGAGATCGCGGCCGGCGAGCTCGCGCACGCCGCCCGGCACCAACGGGAGGCCGGAAATAGCTCCAAGCCGAGCGGATCGGCACTTTATAAGCACCGCGGAGGAGATCGCGGCGCCTCATTCGACTTCCAGCGGCCGGCGAGCTCACGCACCCGCCCGGCACATCCGGGAGGCCGTGCGCACGCGCCAAGTGGCCGAAAATAGCCCCCGCCGAGCGGATCGGCTGTTTATAAGCACCGCGGAGGAGATCGCGGCGCCTCATTCGACTTCCAGCGGCCCGCGAGCTCGCGCACTCGCCCGGCACATCCGGGAGGCCGTGCGCACACGCCAAGTGGCCGACAATAGCCCTCGCCGAGCGGATCGGCTGTTTATAAGCACCGCGGAGGAGATCGCGGAGCCTCATTAGACTTCCAGCGGCCGGCGAGCTCGCGCACCCGCCCAGCACATCCGGGAGGCCGTGCGCACGCGCCAAGTGGCCGAAAATAGCCCCCGCCGAGCGGATCGGCTGTTTATAAGCACCGCGGAGGAGATCGCGGCGCCTCATTCGACTTCCAGCGGCCGGCGAGCTCGCGCACGCCGCCCGGCACCAACGGGAGGCCGGAAATAGCTCCAAGCCGAGCGGATCGGCACTTTATAAGCACCGCGGAGGAGATCGCGGCGCCTCATTCGACTTCCAGCGGGCCGCGCACGCAACGCACAATGAGATGCATGAGAAACGGCCTTGGTTACCATCACATTTGAAGCGATGAATACGAAGTTAAATTTTATGACTCGGTGTATAAGTCGAGGTCGATTTTTTTCGGTCGATTTTGGATCGAAAAAGGTCGACCAATACACCGGCAAATACGGTAAATAAAATCGGTCCGAGTACCGATCCCTGTGGGACACCACACGTAACATTATAGAGCTCAGAGGACGTATTGCCATGGACCACTCGGTGCGTCCTGTCTGATAGATAGGAATTGAACCAGCTGAGTGCTGACCCTGAGATACCAACACAACTTTTAAGACGCCCTAATAAAATATCGAAGTCTACAGTGTCAAAGGCAGCACTAAGATCGAGTAATAACAATACAGACGACGTATTTGAATCCATAGCTATGAGGAGATCATTAGTCACTTTAGCAAGTGCTGTCTCTGTGGAATGATTAGCTCTAAAACCAGACTGAAAAGAGTCATATCGATTATTAGCGACCATGTAATCAATAAGCTGCTGCGCTACTACTTTTTCAAGAAGTTGGTCAAGATTTGCTCGCTTAAGTAGCGGTTTAATAATAGCGGTTTTACAGGCTGTTGGCACTATCCCAGAGGAAACAGACAGATTGATTATATTTAAGACGGACGGTCCTAAAATTGGAAATAATTCTTTAAGTAGTTTGGCTGGAAGCGGGTCGAGTAAACATGTTGTTTGTTTAGCCACACTAACCAATTTTGTAAGCATTTCAAGGGACACACTTTTAAAATTTGAGAGGGTTATTGCATGATCCCCAGCGCTAGTAACCGGCGGAGCGATTGGAATGGTATTCTTGATCTCGTCCCTAATGGACTCAATCTTTTGAGCAAAAAATTTCATAAACTTGTCAGCTGAGTGGAAGGAGCTATCGGGGGTCGCCTGGCGCAGAGTTAGCTTTGCCACTGTATCAAATAGGTATTTAGGATTGTTTTTATTGAGATTAATGACTTGCAAAAAATAACGAGTTTTTGCTAAAATAAGCGCATCTTTATATTTCAGGAGGCTGTCCTTCCATGCCTGATGGAAAACCTCAAGTTTGGTTAAACGCCATCTGCGCTCATGCTTTCTACATAATTGTTTAAGCGTACGTGTTTCATCTGTGAACCACGGAGTTGGCCATCTACGGCGAGTTTTCAGATGTAGCGGTGCCACAGAGTCGATGGCTTTTAATAATGTCGAATTGAATTCATTTGTAAGATTATCAATAGAGCCGCTGTATGCGGGAAACATGGCGGTTGTCGGCGACAGTAACTCAGATAGCGCAGTTGCAATCATGGAGTTAAAATTACGGCTGCTATAATTCTGATTGCTCTCTTGACAAGGAACTAAAATTTCAAATTTTATTAAGAAATGATCAGACAGAACAGTAGTGTATGACAGTACTGCTATATTTGAGGTTGCTAGTCCCCGGGATAATACCAGATCTAAGGTATTTCCATTCTTATGCGTTGCTGCCTGTACGGCTTGCGTAAAACCAAACGTATCGATTAAAGTTTGAAATGCCGAAGTCAGTGTTTCTGACGGTGAATTCATGTGGATGTTGAAATCACCCATGATAACTATATTATCTGCATTTGTCACTAGATCAGCCACAAATTCTGAAAATTCATCCAGGAAGCCAGAGTAAGCCCCGGATGGACGGTAAATAACAGCAAGATAGAATGACGGTAAAGCAGTGGATCGCACAATGAGAACTTCAAATGTTTTAAATACGTGAATTGAGCGAGGCCTAAATCTAAGCTCAGAATTTGAGATGAGGGCGACACCCCCACCCTTTTTTCGAGGACGTGCCTCATGCGAGCTCACAAAATTTGGGGGCGAGGCTTCGTTAAGTGGCAGCAGTTCATTAGGTGTGTGATACTATATATCGCATAAGGCATTGACAGTCATAATGACCCTCCAAAAGAAACTGACTCCGATGCGGCCCGTGATAAAAACGAGTTTGACACCCCTGGTTTAAATCATACTTGTCATCCTACAGTTTGTAAATAGAGGCAAAAACTCTATGCCTATTAAATACGGTGTACCGCAGGGGTCTGTACTTGAACCAGAATTCTTTGGTCTTTACAAGCTTCCCTTGTCAATTTTCTGTCAATTTTCACTGCTAGAAAATGGAATAGAAAATACATTTCTATCTTCGGGATTTTTAGCTGGTAACAAAGCAGCTTCTACAGAAGCAAGAATTACTGACACACCTTACAGCTATCAATGTTAAAGCACCATTTGTAATCCTATCTTGCATGCTGGAGTGTGGTTACTTTCCCAATGAAGCTCAACTATCATCTCAGAGTGTAATCTGTGCCAAGATTTGTGGAATTTTAAAGGAAGTCAGCTTGGCTTTAAATGTTTTATCTGCTGGATGCAGCCAGGGTCTAGGCTGCTTTCCAGTGTTCTCTTTACCAGTCCTCAGGATACATTTGAAATGTATTTAATACATGCAAGTCACACAGTATGAGATAACAATACAAAGGTCCTCATGTTTGTTTGGAAATGATATGACATCATGTTTGTGTTGTATTTTTTAGCTGTGTGAAATGCAGACAGTAGTGATTTTGGACCAGCACACTGAGACCCAGCATGTGGAGATTGTAAGCCTTCACTCCTTTGAGGATGACAACAGCAGAGGCGATATGACCAGCTCACCAACCAATATCACAACTGAAAATAGGTGTGTGCTTGTTTGGAGTATTCTCCCATAATATTCAATGTTTGTGTGCAAATCATTTCTCAACATCATCTCTTTTACTAATTCCAAATTGCTGTCATATTTAATAACCAGCTTCCAGAGTCCTGATCCAGAGACGCCAAGTCCTGAGCCAAAAGAAGGGGAGGTAGATGTGCTACAACAAAATTCCAGGGAGGAAAGCCTAGAGAAGCACTTAGAATCTTACAACCAGCTACCAGAAAATGACAAAAAAAACAATAACAACTTATTGGCTTGTGAGTAAATACAGTAGATAGAATCAGTGTAAATACTGCGAAGTAAAACAACATAACTTTCATTGTTCTTTGCCTCACAGCACAAATATTCACGATGGTGAGCAATGACACATGAGCATCAACCTGGACATCTACGATGGCATCCCATAGAGCCCAAATGTAGCAAGTTACAACAAGCTCACTCCCCCAGTTACCCACATTTAGAACACAACTACGATGACACAACAAGGAGATTGAAAAAGATGATGGCAAGTGGTCGAGGCAGAGACTTTAGGTGTACATGTTCTTATCCCAAAGGTTTTTTAAAGTTTAACAAAAAAAAAACGAACTAACTTTGTATCAGTACTTCAATTCAAAAAGTGAACCTCATATTATATAATGAAGTATTTTTCCCATGTAGTATTTAAATCTGTACAACACAAGTATCACTTTTTGAATTAAACTACTGAAACAAAATGAAATTGCATTCAATTGTCTAACTTTTGAGATGAACCGGTATATAATAATATTCAGTTTATTGGTTGTTTGGAAATTTTCATGCGTACTTGCCTAAAATATGTTCCAACAAAACTAGACTATATTTGTCCACAAAGTCTTGTAAGTTAGCTTTCTCTGTTTCAGTTTCTACACCAGTTCATTATTTTGTTATAAAAGCTTCTGAACAATTTTCTAACCTGTTTGCTGCTGAGCAGTTGTACGTGACGAGTGGATGGGCATCTGACTACAATTGTAAGAAAAACAAATGGATCAATAATATTTATTAATTTATTCATGAATTAAATCTCTGAATGTTCAAAAGTCCTGTTTCCATGCTGCTCAGAGAACGTTGCCATAGCGAAAGGAGGAAACTGAATTAGTTGAGCCTGAATCAATCGAACGGATAATAATGCAACTTGATGCATTTTGCAACACAACCAATTTAACTACTTTAGTTTGTGCAAAGAAGTATTAAGTATACACTGAAAACTGAACAAAAAGACATAGTTACAAGAATAAAGCATATTATGTAGTGATGGGGGGAAATGGAGCTTCAAATTTGCTTCATGACCAACTTGTATTTTTTGACTCCACTAGGTGGCAGTGTAGGTTTGAATACAGATGTTTCAGAAATGGCAAGTCAGTAATGCTGCACAGTCGACCAAGGCTTTGTTTCAAGATTTGAATGTTACTAATTATAAATCATAGTGTGACATTAACATTAATTTGTGAAATCATAATAAACTTCAAATAGTCTTTACCAAGAACAGTACCAAAAACATGTATCAGCTTGTTCTTCGCCTATGTAGTAAATTTCTGCTCATGTGTTGATTTAATCCTATTAGCAACATATTTTTTCACAAAATTAACCTTTTTCTCATAAAATAACATGAAATCTTGTTTTCCCAACCACTTTTGCAGGATTTAATTATTTCCGTAAAAGTAGATAAATTGATAGATGCATTGTAGAAAACACAACTTGTATTTTGAGGGAGGGCCTAAAATATCAATTATTGACATTTACGGCAACTATATTACTTAGCACAACAAAGCAAGCAAGTTGTTCGCTCTGAAACAATTTGCCAAGTTGGTTTTAAATGTTGAAGTTGGGGGTACAATACAAGGAACAACGATTCTGGAAACGGCAAAATGTAAAATATTCAATTAGAATGCCCAACGTAAAATTGTATTGAAGTTTGTCACCTAGAAAGTTCAGAAAATTTTCGTGCAACATTACGGTTGAATTGTATATGCTTTATTCTCATTTTTTTTTCTTCACGAATGTCCAACATTAATCTGACAAATCGACTAAACTACAACTTTATCCGTTATTTTTCATTTCTTCACTGTAATATTTTTATGACAGTGTAGCACTAATACTTCATCGGTTTACATACAAATACATGCACTATCTCTGATTTTTATTTATTTATTTTGCAGGCTTAGTTTTGTGTCCTACATCAGCGGCGGAAAGAAAGATTTTTTTGTCTTTGCCTTTTTACACTTTGTGCAAAAGCTGGATACCTCCACAATCACGCGCTTTCACAAAGCTACACCATTTCCCAGAAAGGCGGAAAATTATCTGAAGATTAAAAGTGGGAAATTGTGTTGCTTTTACAAACAGTGTGATCTCGGACGTTTAGCAATTCAAACAAATTTTGTGAATGAAATGTGAAATTATGGTAATTAGATTTTGTTTCTAACTACAGTACAAGTACATTTTGATATGCAGTACATACAATTTGTTGATATGAGTATTCAAACTAGACTATAATATAACGATGACATTGTACAGCCTGCGGGGGGGGGGGGGGGGTAGTCGATAAATTTTGTGTACAGCTGTATATAATGGAGCATTTGAGAATTAGTACGGCGAATGGCACCAAAACACAACACATGCAGTGCTTTACTTCAACTCCAAAGTGAACACAACTGGCTTCTGTTTGAAGTTATCATTTTCATCCATCTGGGTTGGCTCTCCAGTGTCATTTCCAGTGACATTTATTCTGTTCAAGGGCTGAGTATGAGGCAAAAAGGTAGACACCCTAAAACAGAAAATAAAGAGAATAGCACATGTACAAAGCAATAAGTGGGACTTGAGAACAGAAAAGAAATGAAAGCGATGTAAAAATCTGTATATATAATAATGTACAAATTAAAAAGAAAAAGAGCAAATATATTATAGAGATTATTATTAATGTTATTAGATCCAATATGCAAAACGTTCATACCCCATGTGTTTTATATTGTGGAATAAATGTTGATGTTCATACAAACTTGATTGCTTTTTTTCTGATTTTTCCTCTTTACCCACTATCATTTTGTTGCACTAATTTAAATCCATTACTCAATCTATTTTTTTCATTAAATAGAAAACAATGATCTTGATAGATAGATAGATAGATAGATAGATAGATAGATAGATAGATAGATAGATAGATAGATAGATAGATAGATAGATAGATAGATAGATAGATAGATATTGTCAGGTCTAAATACGGTCAGACATTAAATCACACGCTGGAACGAAGAGAAGACAACCAGAACAGGTTTACTCGCGAGGAGAACGATAGAGAAAGGAACCTCAGTTACAACCTCCATCATTTCTTAGTCTTACTCCATGTGCCCCTCTTTTTAATGTTTTGGTTGCCCTGGTTACAGAGGTGTTGCTACACTAAAGGGAGGGGAGATTGTGGCTGTAGCAACGCTGATTAGCTAAGGAATGTAGTGTGGTGTGAATTAGTACTTCATTGTCGGCCCGTGACCCCCGCAGAGTCTGTCCTCTTTCCTCAACCAGCTGTCTTCCCCTGGCTGGCTGACTCGTCCTCGATTAATCAGATAACTTGAATCACGTTGATTGCCGCTTTCCTGTGGAACAATGCAACTAAACCTTTGCTAACTTTATCTACTTGGTAAATTAACACACAATAATAATGAGTAACTTGTCCTAAACACTTCAACACACATTAAGTAAATGTGAGGTAACTGGTATGCAGTTCCTTAAACAAACATTGAGTAAATATGGGATAACTTATATGCAACTACTTCAAACTGTATATAACACTTGTCAAACGCACCTCTTTCAATAAGGTGCCCCCGGCTTCCCGGTAACGGGTTTGTCTTAGCCGGGTTCGGAGATTCGTCCGTAATCTAACCACCCGAGTTAAATTAACTCCACCGGAATCAATCTAATTTCTGTACGACGCCAATCCCTCTCAAGTCACCCGAAGCTCGAGCCGAGTAACTCAATTCGAGGCAAGACTTCGAAGTGACCGCATCGTATTGATGGGTCCCCGCTATCGTTTGAAGTTCTTATTATGTTACGGATATTTTTAGATGTCTTTGTTGAGACCTCAGGGATTCGTTTGTATAGCGCACCCAAGCACTAGTTTTGCCGATGTAAATGTTGATATGGGTCCGTTCCACTTGGTCGCTCATGCAGCGAGCCGACCAACTTCTTTATTCGAAAGAGAATCGAATTAATAAAAGTGTAATAATAGCATTTAAGAAGAAAATTAATGCACTTTATATTATTAATTCTAACTTCTTATATGTAGATCTAGCACTTAACTGTCGGAGTGCTTTACCCCACTTGATTGCTTTAAAAAGAGTAACAACTTTCCTAAAACGAATAAAAATGTCTTACTCTTATTTAGATTTGCCCAGTAATTAATTTGGAAGGCAAGTCTATTTTTCGACCGCGTCCTGTTTAACTTTTGACGCGGCCCGACAAATTTAGGAACTGGGCCGCGCCCGTCGGACAATCGAAATACTTCTATCCTTCACCGACTCAAATAATCTATTTTAACCATCGTCGTTATTTTATTTAGAGGAAGTACATTTTCAAACAAATTCACTTTTAACAAAATTCACTCTTCCCTTAAATATCTACGAAAGTTATTTAATTCTCTAACATGTTCGGAGTTACCTTTTACGCCCGTCAAAAGGGGAAACGGGCCTGCGCCCTTCAAATAATTAAATTACTTTCAGTTCTACACCAAACCAATAATCTGATTTAAACACTTCCGTTAATTTATTCAGACGAAGCAAACTTTCAAACGGATTGAAATTCACTCGTGTCTCAAATAACCACGAAAGTTATTTAATTCTCTAACATGTTCGGAGTTACTTTTTACGCGCGTCAAAAGGGGAAACGGGCCTGCGCCCTTCAAATAATTAAATTACTTTCAGTTCTACACCAAACCAATAATCCGATTTAAACACTTTCGTTAATTTATTCAGACGAAGCAAACTTTCAAACGGATTGAAATTCACTCGTGTCTCAAATAACCACGAAAGTTATTTAATTCTCTAACATGTTCGGAGTTACTTTTTACGCGAGAGAGAAGATCAATGCCCTAGGCTTTGATGTCTATTCATATGCAAATGAGTTAGGGGTCATAAAATTTTATGACCTTTTTATGACTTGTTATGGTATCATAAATCACCCTCTTTTGAATTGTGGCGGGGTTGGGGGCATCAAGATGGCGCCAGTCGTGACGGCGCCATCTTTGACTGTCGCCATTTTGGTTTGCTGGCGCCATTTTTAAGATGTGGATATGTATTCGCATGTATTTTTATGAATTGAGACAGGTGTAGCATCTGAGCTAGCTTTGGCCCTCGCGTGTGGGTTGAAGGGGCCTCGTTTTGTTGAGAATGGGGAGGGGCGTTTGTGTCAGTGTGGAGTCGTTAGCATGGTGCCAAAAGTTGTCTGGATGAGAGTCGCATATAATTTGAGAAACATTAGTGTTAGATAAATTGTATATATATGTTATCATGCGTTCCCTAATGAGTACTTATTAATAAAGTTATTGCGCAGAATGCTTGCTGTTTCTTCTTGCAGACATCACCCAGTCCACAGCAAGTCAAACGATGCTGTCTGGAGCTTCCTGACCTTCTACACATCTGGGAATCCAAGAAAGTTGTTGATGTCTGCACATGTCATTTTGTCTATGCACTCTTTTCTCATGACTACTTTGTTTCCCATAACATTCACTTTTCGTTTCTCATGGGATCCTGTCCGCGACTTCTAGTTTCACATAGAATCTCGTTTCTTCACTCTTGAGACTAGCCCACGCTTTCCCCCCCACCTATCAGGGGCTAGTCTCACATTGTAGGTAGGGCATTCCTTAATAAAAAGAGAGGAGTGTAAACAAGACCTTTAGTGTATTTTGGATTGCTGTAAGTCTGGATGCACTCCTCGCGAGAAAAGATCAACATTCTGTCTCACTGGTTTTGTCTGCTGATCCTTGTGCTGAATCTGAACCTAACAATTAGTTTAGCCAAAGGTGTCTGAAAGCGAGACGCATGTAATTTGACAAACAATAGTTTAGAGGATAAAGGGGGTTTTTGTTGAGAAAATCATTGAAATGTCGTTAGCATGGTGCCAGAGGTATCTGAAGGGGGTTTTGTTGAGAAAATCATTGAAGTGTCGTTAGCATGGTGCCAAAGGTATCTGAAAGATAAAAAAAAAAAGCAAGAGGGAGACAGACGAAGGCCTCTGTTTTTATGAAGGCTGTCTAAGTTTAAAACATATCCTGATTAAAAAAAAAACAAACAAAAAAAACACGTGATACACAGAGGTGTGGTTTGAGAGAGGGGCCGGACCTGTTGTGCATATATTGTGCGAGAGTATTCTGCTGATAGTTCATAGAAAAGAGCTAAGCTAAAGCTGTGGTGTTAAACTGCAAAGAAAGCAGAAACACCAGTCAGTATCCGTCTTTGCCGTAAAGGCCCCGATGGTTTGCTAGATGCCCCTAGGAAGAAACAAATGTATCTAAGGCGTATGCAACAAAGGCCTACAGAAAAACTTGAGCGGAGCTGGCATCTAACACCAGAGACTCTATGGGGATTTAAATTTTTTTACGACTGGTGAGTTGTCTTTCTTTATGAGAAACAACGAGAGCTCTGGATCAAACAACAGCAACTATGAGCAGACCGTTGCATACGGTACGTTGAACTCAAATGACTGGGGTGTTTTAAATCAACTCCTGCCAGAGGTTTTGACTGAATTTCTCAATGAATACGGGTTAGAAGGTGAGCTGAATGCAACATGGATTTCAAAAATCACAGCCGGCGGGAGATGTTTTTTCCGGTTTAAAGTTTCTCCTCAAACTGTTGATGGGGCAGAAGACGGAGAGCTAATCGATCTATTGTATCTAACACTAGAAGTGTTTAGCAGCGAATGCGGCCTTTTCCAGACGATATTAAATATACCATTAACAGAGTGGTATGAAAGGATGCAAGCATATGGTGAGAGTCTTACGGGGCTTTTTCTATCAAGCCATGTCTGGACAAACGTCGTCGGAGTGAAACGTAAACTGGCTTTAGATTAACCCTTACTAAAAAATTAAGTTTAAACCCCTGGCCCCCCAACAGCACACAAGACTCTGTTCCTCCTCCTACCCCCTCATACCCCCCTCTTTTTCTCACCTGCAAACACAGAAAGGTGAGGTTGTAGTCATTAGCATAACTATCTAAAATGTATAAGAGCGGACATGCAGACACCCCCTTTGACACACGCACGCACAAGAGAAAGAAGATGGCTCAAAAAATCCTTGGCAGAAGACTTTTACCACATTTTGTACCTATGGGCAATGAGCCCGGCATCACATTCTGGTCCAGCCCTGACAACTCTGATGCCGAGACAGATGATGCGGACACAGCTTTCATCGAGGCGTTACGCCCAAGCACGGCTGCTGAACAACTGGAACCAAAGCCAGCGGGGCCTGAGACAAGGGCGGAAAGGTTTGAGATTCTTCCAATGCCTACACCCGAACGCATGTCACCGATCTGCCGCGACGATCTGCAACCCGATTCTCTCTATGGAGCTTTGCCATCAACGTTTGACGTGTTTGAAACCCCTGAAACCTTGGGGCACAACCTAGCAAGCACGATGGGGCAGCAGGAGCACCAGCAGAGGCCTCAACAGCATGAAGCGTGGTCAACGTCACGAGCTATCGAGTTGTTTGATGACGCCTGCGCACGCTATCCTGAAAATGGCATGGATTTGCCCAGCTTGTCTGCTGCTGACATTAGAGTCATACTCAAAGAGGCAGAGGTGCCCGGTGATTTTGAGGAGGCTGACGACACGATCCTTGACAACGACCCTCCGCTGGCCCTTGAGTTTGGGGTCGTTCCTCCGATGACCTCGACGCCTGGGAAAATCAACACACAACAGGGCTCAGAGTATAATATGAGTGTCGAGCCGCTTAAATGGTTGATTATTGAAGATTATACGCGGCTCAAACTTATGCTCGCGCATCTTTTGTATGATGCGTTGATTAAGCATGCTAAATTTAAGTGTGACGGATGTGCCCTTGATGATCTTAGCCAGATGCATCATACGTGCCTGTATGTTGAGGATCGAAACTTTTATTTCTATGCGAATTACGAAGCAGTGACGGCTGAGCTGTGCAATGCTGACTTCCTCCACACGTTGTCGACAATGTTTTTCTATTTTAAAACCTCTGCATCGCTTATAAACATTCGCAATTCTGTTTCTGCCATTCTACATGACCTAGCTCATGAGTGCAAGATCTTCACACGGCTCCGTGCGATAAAACAAGAAGCGCGTGACACTGTTCTGAGTAGCAACGAAGTCGCTCTATTATTTAGAACGTTTGGAAAGACGCAATGGGAGGTTTTGTGAAGAAAATGTGGAGGCAATTGAAGGCTTTCCTAACAGTACTTTTAGATTTAACAGGGGGGCAGCTAAAGAAGTTTAAAACTCTAATAGGGTCCAAAGTAACACCATCTATGTTATCTTCATTCATGCGTTATGTTAAACCTTAGGATTCATACAAAAACATTTTTTTACCATGTTTTTATTTTTACCATGTTTTATACTGTTTATTAGTAATGTTTTTTTAAGAACTAGTTTGATTTTTTTCTGTTATAAACTATTGTGACCGGAAAAGTGACTGTTTCTCTGTGTTCAATTTAAAATCACAAGATCATACCTGCTTGTTTTATTATCAGCACCACACTCTGATATCCAACAGAACTTACCTAACAATGGGTGGCGATAGGTGTCTTCAGAGACTCTATTATTGTGCTAAGAATCCAGCTAGTTTTGGGGGAGAGACACGTCTACACAGAGCAGCGGCTGTTAGGTGTAAAAACACTAACATTAAAAAAGTGAAAGCTTTTTTATCCGATCAAGACACTTTACACAAACCAGCCAGAATAACTTTTCCTAGAAATAAAGTTTTTGTTCGAGGTCCTATGAGATAATTCCAAGCAGATTTATGCGATATGCAATCACTAGCACGCTACAACGATGGTTATAAATATTTACTAACCGTAATCGATATTTTCTCGAAATATGCATATGTACGTGTTTTGAAAGCTAAAACAGGTACGCACCAAAGCATTTGAAGATATCCTATCAGTTAGCGCTTCACCATTACGCCTTCAAACAGATAAAGGGGCGGAGTTTTTTAACAAACATTTCCAGAAATTAATGAGAAAGCACAATATTACACATTTTTCCACCGCCTCAGACACTAAAGCGCAAACGATGGAAAGGTTCAACAAAACATTGAAAACGCGCATGTGGAGGTATTTCACAGCTAAGAACACACAACGATACGTGGATGTAATTCAGGATTTTATTGTCAGTTATAACGACAGTTTTCACAGCAGTATAAAAATGACACCGAACGCTGTAAACGAAGGGAATAAGGATACCGTTTTCATCAACCTGTACGCCAAAAATCCTTTCCGACGGGGGTACAAGTTCCGGTTCACACCGGGTGAAACTGTGAGAATTTCCAAAATAAAAGGCAATTTTGAAAAAGGTTATTTACAAAGTTACACGGATGAAATTGTCAGAATAAGACAACGTCTCCACCGTGTTCCTCCCGTCTATAAAATATCGGACTTGGATGGTATGCCTGTAGAAGGTAGCTTTTACGAAGCGGAATTACAAAAAGTAAAAATAAAAAATAAAAAAAATTTCGCATACAGAAAATTCTTAAATCACGCACCGTGTCAGGTAAACGCGAGTCCCTCGTCCACTGGGTGGGCTGGCCAGCCAAATTCGACAGTTGGGTACCCACAAAGAGTATTAAAAACATCTGACGATATCTAAAACGGCCAATCTGTGGAAATTACAAGATGGGTGAACACCAGAGAGAATTCTACGTCACATTAGCGTCAAATGCTAGTATACATCTATTTAGCTCAAACACCCTCACAGAATTTAAAACCGAACTGGCTCAACATATCGATTTAAAAGGTTCGTGGGAGGTCGGTTTATGTGAGATTTCATACATCAACTCAATACCCACCATTCCTGAGAAAAAATGGAATTTCTATCTGAAACAGCCTAAGTTCCCGTTTCCGAGAGGTGATACGTTTCAAGATGAGTCAGAAATTCGGACCATGCTCAAAACAAAAGGAGGTGTTTATCAAAATCATGACTCGTTAGCTTTGGACATTCAAACTCTATTAACTAAAGCGAGTAACAAAAAGATTGACGTCCAATTTGATCAACACAAACAGAGGTTCATGTTTTCGGGCGAAGAAGGATTGAGAATTATGTTCAAGAGCCCCCTGGCGTACATTGTCGGAATGAATCCTGAGCATTGGCTCTCACTCAAACCGGAAGGCGTAAACGCACAACATCCTGCCGACAGACGGGCCGGATCATATTTTATGTTCATCTACACTGATGTCATACATCATCAGACAGTTGGTGACGCGTACGCGCCGATGCTTAGAACCCTGCCTCTTGAGGGTAACTATGGCGATGTAATAAACAAAACTTTTAATCCGGTGTACTATTTAGATGTGTGCAGAAGCCACATTGAAACCATTTCAGTTTACCTGCGAACAGACCAGAACAACCCGATAGATTTCGAATACGGGAAGGTCATTCTCACTCTGCATTTTCGATCAAAATAATAATAAATTTAAAAAAAATAATAATAAAAAAATAATAATAAAAAAATAAAAATGACGTCATTGTCAATGCATCCCGACTTGTATCGTTTTGTTGATTATTATGAAACACAAGTGGGGGGCTCGTTTCAAGCTGGTTTTGTAGGTTCGCCAGTGCAATACGGGCGTGGCCTAGGGTCTATTTTTGCAAAATTATTCCGTTTTGTGATGCCTATGTTCAAAAACGGGTTTAATTTGGCGAAGCCGCATCTTCAAACCGCCGCTAAAAACATAGCAACGGATGTAGCGGGGCGCGTCATTCAAAGAATCCACCAGAAACAAGGCCCCGAGCAAGAAGGTTCCGGGCTAGCTGGGGGGCCCCATCCTGGTGGGCGGAGAAAAAGGAGCGTTAAAAGGAAAAGGCGCTCCACCGGTCTCAGGTCAGTCGTTAAAAAAAAAGCGAACTAGACGCCGGGTGGATATTTTCTCTTAAAAAATGGCCCTTCTACATTTTAAAAGTCAAGAGGCGACGTTATCAAGGCTTGACCTGTTTTCGGCGCCCTTGATGCAATTCTCCATAGAAGATAGCTCATATGTCGAATTTCAACCGTTATCCGCAATCGTGGACCAAGGACCAATAGAATTTTTTATACCTGGGGACGGCTCAAAATATTTTGATTTATCCGACACTTTACTACATCTCCCCCTCCGCGAGTCGTCACCTTATCGTGGTGGAGGGGTTTGCGTGCCCCTATGATCCTAGGAGCCATGTTGTCGGGGGCTTCATGCCCCTGGTAGGGTCACCCATGGCAAACGGGTCCTAGGTGAGGGGCCAGACAAAGCACGGCTCACAAGCCCCTTATGATGAGTAATATAAATGGACTTAGTTTTCCCTCGCCCGGACGCGGGTCACCGGGGCCTCCCTCTGGAGCCAGGCCTGGAGGCGGGGCTCGAAGGCGAGCGTCTGGTGGCCGGGCCTTCGCCCATGGGGCCCGGCCGGGCATAGCCCGAAATGGAAACGTGGGTCCCCCTTCCCATGGGCTCACCACCTGTGGGAGGGGCCGAAGGGGTCGGGTGCAATGTGAGCTGGGCGGCAGCCAAAGGCGGGGACCTTGGCGGTCTGATCCCCGGCTGCAGAAGCTGGCTCTTGGGACATGGAATGTCACCTCTCTGGCTGGAAAGGAGCCCGAGCTGGTGTGCGAGGCAGAAAGATTCCGACTAGATATAGTCGGACTAGCCTCCACACACAGTTTGGGTTCCGGTACAAGCCCTCTCGAGAGGGGCTGGACTCTCTTCCACTCTGGAGTTGCCCACGGTGAGAGGCGTCGAGCAGGTGTGGGTATACTTATTGCCCCCCGGCTGGGCGCCTGCACATTGGGGTTCACCCCGGTGAACGAGAGGGTAGCCTCCCTCCGCCTTCGGGTGGGGGGACGGGTCCTGACTGTTGTTTGTGTCTATGCACCAAACAGCAGCTCAGAGTACCCACCCTTCTTGGGGTCCCTGGAGGAAGTGCTGGAGAGCGCTCCTTCTGGGGACTCTATCGTTCTACTGGGTGACTTCAATGCTCACGTGGGCAATGACAGTGAGACCTGGAAGGGCGTGATTGGGAGGAACGGCCCCCCTGATCTGAACCCGAGCGGTGTTCTATTGTTGGACTTCTGTGCTCGACACGGATTTTCAATAATGAACACCATGTTCAAACATAAGGGTGTCCATGTGTGCACTTGGCACCAGGACACCCTAGGCCGCAGTTCGATGATCGACTTTGTAGTCGTGTCATCGGATTTGCGGCCGCATGTTTTGGACACTCGGGTGAAGAGAGGGGCGGAGCTGTCAACTGATCACCACCTGGTGGTGGGTTGGCTCCGATGGTGGGGGAAGATGCCGGTCCGACCTGGCAGACCCAAACGCTCTGTGAGGGTCTGCTGGGAACGTCTGGCAGAATCTCCTGTCAGGAAGAGCTTCAACTCCCACCTCCGGCAGAGCTTTTCCCACGTCCCGGGGGAGGCGGGGGACATTGAGTCCGAGTGGACCATGTTCCGCGCCTCCATTGTTGAGGCGGCCGACCGGAGCTGTGGCCGTAAGGTCGTTGGTGCCTGTCGTGGCGGCAACCCCCGAACCCGCTGGTGGACACCGGCGGTAAGGGATGCCGTCAAGCTGAAGAAGGAGTCCTATCGGGCCGTTTTGGCCTGCGGGACTCCGGAGGCAGCTGACAGGTACCGGATGGCCAAGCGGAACGCGGCTTCGGCGGTTGCTGAGGCAAAAACCCGGGCGTGGGAGGAGTTCGGTGAGGCCATGGAGAATGACTTTCGGACGGCTTCGAGGAAATTCTGGTCCACCATCCGGCGTCTCAGGAGGGGGAAGCAGTGCAACGTCAACACTGTTTACAGTGGGGATGGCGTGCTGCTGACCTCGACTCGGGACGTCGTGAGTCGGTGGGGAGAATACTTCGAAGACCTCCTCAATTCCACCTACACGCCTTCCATTGAGGAAGCAGGGCCTAGAGACTCTGAGGCGGATTCTCCAATCTCTGGGGTCGAAGTCACTGAGGTAGTTAAAAAACTCCTCGGTGGCAAGGCCCCGGGGGTGGATGAGATCCGCCCAGAGTTCTTAAAGGCTCTGGATGTTGTGGGGCTGTCATGGCTGACACGCCTCTACAACGTTGCGTGGACATCGGGGACAGTGCCTCTGGATTGGCAGACTGGGGTGGTGGTTCCCCTCTTTAAGAAGGGGGACCGGAGGGTGTGTTCCAATTACAGGGGAATCACACTCCTCAGCCTCCCTGGTAAGGTCTATTCAGGGGTGCTGGAGAGGAGGGTCCGTCGGGAGGTCGAACCTCGGATTCAGGAGGAGCAGTGTGGCTTTCGTCCTGGCCGTGGAACAGTGGACCAGCTCTACACCCTCGGCAGGATCCTCGAGGGTGCATGGGAGTTTGCCCAACCAGTCCACATGTGTTTTGTGGACTTGGAGAAGGCGTTCGACCGTGTCCCTCGGGAGGTTCTGTGGAGGGTGCTTCGGGAGTACGGGGTGCCGAGCCAACTGATAAGGGCGGTTCGGTCCCTGTATCACCGATGCCAGAGTCTGGTCCGCATTTCCGGCAGTAAGTCGGATTCGTTCCCAGTGAGGGTTGGACTCCGCCAAGGCTGCCCTTTGTCACCGATTCTGTTCATAATTTTTATGGACAGAATTTCTAGGCGCAGCCGAGGCGTTGAGGGGGTCCGGTTTGGGGACCTCAGCATCGCGTCTCTGCTTTTTGCAGATGACGTGGTGCTGTTGGCTTCTTCAGGCCGTGATCTCCAGCTCTCGCTGGAACGGTTCGCAGCCGAGTGTGAAGCGGTCGGGATGAGGGTCAGCACCTCCAAATCCGAGTCCATGGTCCTCGATCGGAAAAGGGTGGAATGCCCTCTCCGGATCGGGGATGAGATCCTGCCCCAAGTGGAGGAGTTCAAGTATCTTGGAGTCTTGTTCACGAGTGAGGGGAGGATGGAGCGTGAGATCGACAGGCGGATCGGTGCAGCGTCGGCAGTAATGCGGACCCTGTACCGGTCCGTTGTGGTGAAGAGAGAGCTGAGCCAAAAGGCAAAGCTCTCAATTTACCGGTCGATTTACGCTCCTACCCTCACCTATGGTCACGAGCTATGGGTCGTGACCGAAAGAACGAGATCTCGGATACAAGCGGCCGAAATGAGTTTTCTCCGCAGGATGTCCGGGCTCTCCCTTAGAGATAGGGTGAGAAGCTCGGTCATCCGGGAGAGACTCGGAGTAGAGTCGCTACTCCTCCACGTTGAGAGGAGCCAGATGAGGTGGCTCGGGCATCTTATCAGGATGCCTCCTGGACGCCTCCCTGGGGAGGTGTTCCGGGCATGTCCCACCGGTAGGAGACCCCAGGGACGACCCAGGACGCGCTGGAGAGACTATGTCTCTCAGCTGGCCTGGGAACGCCTTGGGATCCCCCGGGATGAGCTGGATGAAGTGGCTGGGGAGAGGGAAGTCTGGGAGTCCCTCCTGAAGCTGTTGCCCCCGCGACCCGACCCCGGATAAGCGGAAGAAGATGGATGGATGGATGGATTTACTACATCTCCGTGCAAAGGTGACGCGTAGAGATGGGACAAATATTCCACCGCAGGAACAAGTCGGCATCGTGAATTTCTCTATAAACACAATTTTTAATCAATTAGATATTTCGTTGGGTGGGCGGTTAATCTCACAATCTAGTGCCACACACGCCTACAGATCCATCATCGAGCTGCTGTTAAACTTTTCTAACGATTCTTTGGAGTCACAATTCACAGCAGGAATGTTCGCAAAAGACGCTAGGGGGCGTATGGACTCCATCGCGCTCGAAGGGGCGGGCGCCAACGATGGTTTTGTGCGGCGCGCACAACAGATTGCAGGCTCACGTGAATTTCATCTCATGGGACCGCTTCATGGAGATATTTTCTTTTCCGAACGCCATCTATTGAATAATGTGGATCTGCGTCTTAAGTTAACTAGAGCTTCTGATGATTTCTGTCTCATGAGCGCTCCAGACAGCGATTCGTGTCTCAAAATACTAGGAGCGTCCTTATTTGTGCAAAAAGTATCAATCTCACCGGCTGTAGCAATAGGTCACGTCGCCGCTTTACAGAAAGGTAACGCACTTTATCCGTTAACTCGTGTCAACATGAAGACCTACTCTGTCCCGCAAAACTCACGAATTTGTCATCAGGATAATCTCTTCCTCGGACATATCCCCAAGCAAATTGTAATAGCGCTCGTAAACCACAACAGTTTCATGGGACGGAGAGATTTAAACCCATTTAATTTTTTGCATTATAACATAGCGTATTTAGCTCTCAGCCACCAAGGTCGACAAATACCTGCCAAAGCTTTTCAGCCCAATTTCGAAGCTGGGATATGTACACGTGAATTTCATAATTTATACACACCAACAGGGCGTTTTTTAAAAGATCTACCTCTCTGTATCGATCAACAGGATTTTAGTCAGGGCTACTCGCTTTTTGTTTTCAATTTAAGTCAGGTAGATGATTCAGGCGCGTTAACGCCGATTAATAGCGGGGTCCTGAGACTCGATTTACGTTTCAGAACGCCGTTACCACACACAGCGACCCTCATTGTATACGCGGCTTATGATTCGCTTATAGAGATTAATGCTAAGAGGGAGGTATTGATGGACTATTATTAACGCTATGAACGCTCGTGAATTGGACATGATTATGACCCGGATGCAGAGAACCTTATTTGGAGGCGTTTTTGCATCGGATGAGTTAGCTGACATCAGAGACACGCCTCCAAAATATTACATTGTCAACACGCATCCAAGACATTTACCCGGAGAGCACTGGCTCGCTTTGACTTTAGAAGCGAACGGTTCGGCCACATTCTTTAATCCTTTTGGTCTGCCACCGGACAGCCCTTACTACCCGTCGAGTATATACAGATTTTTGAAGAAGCATTCTAAACGGGTCGAATATCAGAACGGGCAGCTGCAACACGAGCTGACAGACACCTGTGGCCAACACTGTGTGTAGCATTTAAGCCAACGTGGATGGGGGCTCACCTATCGTGAAGTGCTGACTCATTACAATTCCGATCCTCTCCATAACGACGCCATGGTTAGTGAGTTTGTCAAAAAATGTCGAAGACCAGACCGGATGTGCGGCGGGCAAACATCATGTTCATTGCATAAATTTAGAAAATGTCATTGTCTGAAACCGTGTTAATGTTTTATAAAATCTCTTTTATTCAATAAACATTGTTAAAGAGAGTTACAGAGTCATGCGTTTTTTTTTTGTTTTTTTTTTCACTAACAACAATAGAGTATCATCTAATAACTAACCCATTTTACTACCGGCGACGTCCTCTTTCTTTTTTTTTATTCATCATGCTTACATCTTCTACATAAGAAACATCCTCATCTTCACCTGTAGCGTATTTTAAACGTTTAAAATCTGCGCGAGCCAAGGGGTTGGAGATGCTTGTTTCCGGTAAGTTTAACCGGGCTAACGTCCGAAGAAACGGTTTCTCGTTGATTTTTTTCCCACTCGCACACAAATGTCTCAACAAATCGCTCATATGGGAGCCTTTGATAGTTTTTCCTCTAAAAACAAATTCACTTAACGGCGTCCAGCTTACATCTTCTGCCGACAGCCTTTTCAGCACATAGTTGGCATTGCGTCAGAAACGTGGACCTATGGCGTCCAAAATATCCTCATAGCGTCTACCTGTCACATCAATTGTGGTCTCATCAGCGGTCTTTATTTCACCCCTCTCATTGGCTTCGTTGCGAATCGTAATAGGAATTTGCTCGGAGTCTTTTTGTTTGACCAACCCCAAGTAACGCTGCATTAAGGTCTGATAAATTTTGATCTTTTCATATTGATTTAAATTTTTATTATCCAAAACCTGTTTCAAGAATGCTCGGCTGTATCACGGATGGTCGGAGCGGGTCGATTCAGCCTCTCGAGCTGATAAGGTGAAATCAGGAACATTTTCTGAGCTGTTTTCAAACTCATTTTATGCTTTGTTCATAAAGCCACTAATGACACTTCCGAGAACTGGTGCGAAAGCGGCCAGTAACGGCAATATAAAACCACCTTTCTGAACTAACACAGCTCTTTTCTTCTTCAAAGTATTTTTCTTATCAGCCAAAAAGCGGATATTTTTCTTTTGCTTTTTAAGTCTCTTGTAAAGTTTTGATTTTAAGGGTACATGTCCTTTAAGAAGATTTAGAGCAATCTCACACAATGCTTTCACCAAACTACTGGGGCCTCTGAGTAGCAAATGCTTACGTTTGGCCGGTTTGGATGTAAACAGAGATTTGAGTAACGGTGCGTTTGTTTTTAAAAGCTTCGTCATCGTTTTATTGTTTGGGTATATAAACGACAGGCCACTGGTTATGTAGTACACCTGTACGTAGTCTATATTGTTCTGGGCATGAGGGTGTCAAATCTACCAGTAAATACCCATGCGGCTCTCTTGTAGCATCTTCAAAGCATTCCAGGAAAAACTTCCGGTTGCTGGGAGAAATTTGATTCGCCAGGACACTCACCTGCAGTTTATCGCGGGGGTTTTTGAACAAAATCAAATAATTACTGTTTAAACTAATAGTACGGCTGAATTTGCCCTGATGGAATACATTCTGCGTTAGCATTATAACGCTTAAATATTTATGATGTCTATATTGGGTGAATATTCGGACCACTTCAGGGTTATCCGAAGCTTGGAAGATGGCGTCATCCAAAATCAGTAGATGCTGCTGCTGTGGCGGGAACAGCTTCTCGTCATCAAAAGATTCAGGCAGCCCCTTGATAAAAACAATGTCTTTATTCAGGTTTTTGAGCTCATCGTACATTGGCTGATATGAAGTATAAACCCAGACAATATTATCAGTTTTTTTTCTTAGAACATGTTCAGGATTTTCCAATACATTTTTTACAAAGAAAGTCTTGCCACAACCTGAAGGCCCTGCTACTAGAGATGAAAAAGGAAGTTCTAATCTAGGGTCAAATTCAATCTGGTTAAAAGCCATTTCCACACACACACACACACACATGTATGGGTAGATAGATAGAAATGTCAGTAGCCAAACGGTTCAGTGGTGCCTCGCTCTAGCAGCCTTCTTTTATCGTACACCACGCAAAGCCGCTTGGAAAATGACATATTTCTGAGATGAAACCCTCTCTTATCGCGAACGATATTATGTTGGGGAGCGTATAGCACATCTGAGGTTGCACCTGCTGTATCCATGTACCCTTGAACCAGACTGAGCATGCTATCGAGATTGATGCTGCGACCGCTTTCGTGACTTTGTGTGATACCCTTCACTTTCATGACCGTCTGAGATGATCCTCGTGTTTTGTAAGCGTATGTTTTGGGGCCGGCTGAGACAAATTCTAAAATGCTGTCATTCGAAAGCTCATCTGTCAAATCACCCAAATAATCCCCTAGAGGGAGAACATTTTCGCCTGGCTTCACAGTGTACACGATGCTGTCTGTATCGGTGTAAAGGACACGCCTCTGTAAAATTTCTAAATAGCTGTACATTTTTAGGCGTGCATAGGCTGTTGTGAAACACGCTGGAGCCACGTTTGATGTTTTTGAGGCGGGGATCTCATTGTTTATGTTGATACAATACTGCACAATTGAAAGCTTCTCATTGATAAAATGGAAGAATTTCACATTGTACAGACCTGAAAACAGAAGTTCAAAAAAATCCTCTGATTTTGTCACAATTTTTGGGTTTGCCATGTTGTCACGTTGCACGAGTTTTCCCCACAGATTGTTAAGACAGAGTTTTGACACTTGCCTTTTGCCAGGGTTTACAGCAATTTTGGAAGGGTCGAGTTGGATACCCTGGTGAATGGCATACCCTTCTATGTATCTTTGTCTATCAGCCTGGTTGACCACGTGAGCCGGATAACCTGAAGATTCCTGTTTACCTTTTAGAAATGTACGCATATAATCGCGGAAAATTGTGTCGCTCGTTCTTGTGTAATGCCATACCTCGGTAATATCTGCAACCGTGTACCCGAGATCAAGTGCCTTAACAAATTCAGGGGTTGTCCAAACACCTGTTAACGATCTTTGCTCATCACTATGTGTACAAGCCGTCTGCTGGTTGTTACATTCGGCGCATGTGCGGCACAGTGTGAAGACGAGTTTACCTTTAGCTGTTTTGAACGGTAGAACAGGAAAATACAAACCACGGGGTGGGTTGACTGTGGCGCTGATGAAACCGAAATACGACCTAGGGTCTTTAAAATCACCGTGGATAATCGTTGGATGACCGATACGGTAGGTGCCTGTACTGTTGATGAAAGGGTATAATGATGTCACATCAACATACAACACACGCTCGTCTGGCTCTGCCATGTATCTTAAAACGAATGCGTTTGTTCGGCCCCCAAAAAGAGCCTGCCTCGGTTTGAGCGGTGTAGGAAATTTGTTTTTTTAAAGGAATTCCTTCACCTCTATGTCCATCTTTTTCATTTGCAACCATTCATGCTCCCACATAATTACAAGGTACACATCCTGTCTAAGCTGTAGATCCTGAATTTTCTTTTGTGTTTTATCAAACCTCTCCTGAAAAGGGCGTTTGGTTGTCGGGCATATTTTAGAGAGGTCGAAGCATTCTGCGCAGCCGTGGTGATAACAACCAAAATACTCAAACACTATTTTTACGCCCCCGATTTCAGAATAGCCATCTACAGTGTAGTTGTCTATCCTAACTTCACCACCGTTCAATGCATGTCTAATTTGGATATTTTGGCTGTGCATGATCCATTGCATGTACTGAATAGAATCGTGCGAGAAAGCTTTGTGCTGACGCATATAGTTGTCTGATGGTGTAATGGCTAGTGTTTGAGGGGTTAGAAAATTAGCTCGAAAAACTTTCATGCACGCCGACGCTATTGTTACCGCATTGAATGGATCTGTTCCGGTGGCCTCAAAAAACTCACTCCTGAATTTTTCACACCCTTGCATTAGGAGATCAACATCATTCTCGCAGTAGGCTATCGCCTGTTTAGCAAAATCAAACACATTGCTAGCTTCTTTGGCATACCACTCGTCAAACTTTGACCGTTGGGAGGGTGACATTCGCTCGGTGCCGTAGTACGTGGGGTCAGGGTGAGACCCTACGTAGTTTAGATGCTCTAAAGAGCTGAATTTGTGTGGGAAGTAACCCTTTGATTTGTCTTCAAACCCCAGGGCCTTAGGCATTGCACTTAGAGGCATCGTCAAGAATGAGAGAGAGTCTATGAATCGAGATTTTGTGTCTAAATCGACAAATGATAGAACTTTACTCCCTTGCATCATAATGTCAAGTTTGAGACCTAATTCAAGCATTCTCCTTATCAGTATGTATGAATCAAAACCTCTCGCATTATGTGCAACAAACGTAGTTTGTTTAAACCGTGGCCTTCGGAAAAATCTGAGAAATTCATCAACACAATCTGTGCCATACCAATGCTTCGCCAGTCTATTTGATTTGCAACAGATGAGAAAAGGTTTGTGTAAACTGTCTGTATCTACATAAGTTTCGAAATCGTAGTAGACTACATTTTTGCACCGTGGTTGAGGTTTGATGGGCTGAATGTAGCACATGTGGGGGTTCAACAAGGCGTCATCTTGATTTAAGATCTCATCACACACTGTGCATTTTTTAACGGGGCAACGATGTTTAGCACCGGTACCATCAGCATTCACATAATAGTGAAGACCACACTGCAAGCATTTTTTGTATGAAGTGCAGTTGCTCACACGATTCATTGATCGAGACTCTTTATGTTTGGTAAAGCATTCCTCATTACGACAAGTTTTGTTACAGTCGGGGCAGATGAGAGGTTTAATCCGTCGCTGTTTACAAGACAAACGCCACAGTGTCCTTCACACTGGTGCTGTTGCCAATTCTCATGCCCTTTGTAACAATGCCTGCAAAAGAATGCATGACCAACGAATGCCTCTATCGCTTTCACACCGTAATAATGGTCCTCGATGTGTAAGACAAATAAGGTATCGTTATCTGTTTTGGGGTAACGCGTGTCGAAAAAGGTCATGGGGCGGCAGTCCTCTTTGATACATTACAGTTATTTTCCGTTTGAGGACTTTCTCAAATTTATGGATGTTGGGTCTAAATACGATTAGACATTAAATCACTCGCTGGAATGAAGAGGAGAAGACAACCAGAACAGGTTTACTCGCGAGGAGAACGATAGAGAAAGCAATCTCAGTTACAACCTCCATCAGTTCTGAGTCCTTACTCCACGTGCCCCTCTTTTTAATGTTATGTTTGCCCTGGTTACAGAGGCGTTGCTACACTAAAGGGAGGGGGGATTGTGTCTGTAGCAACGCTGATAAGTTAAAGAATGTAGTGTGGTGTGAATTAGCACTTCGTTGTTGGCTCGTGACCCCCCGCAGAGGCCGTCCCCAGCTGTCCTCCCTCAGTTGGCTGACTCTTCCTCGACCGGGGTCAAATACCCTGAAGCACGTTGATTGCCGCTTTGCTGTGGAACAAATGCAACTAGACCGTTGCTAACTTTATCTACTTGGTAATTAACACATAATAATAATAAGTAACTTGTCCTAAACATTTCAACACACATTAAACAAATGTGAGGTAACCGGTATGCAGTTCCTTAAACAAACATTGAGTAAATATGGGATAACTTTTATGCAACTACTTCTAACTGTATGTAACCCTTAACAAAGATAAATAGGTCTGATAAACTACAATCTATGAACCAAACCTACATTTAAATGAAAAGGAATGAAGTTCCTGTGAATCAAACAAAGAACATGTCACCTATGCAAATAAGCCCTGCTCATTGTTAGTGAAGGCCTCTTACGGGAACCAAAACACACAGACAACATAAGGACAGGAAGGATACAAATGGCTGACAGGGATCAAAAGACATCCCTATCACTAAAAAGGAAGAACCTAGATAAAAGGAAAGATAAACTCGTAAAGGCGAGGCCTCCAGGTCTGGCAGGCCAAAGCTTCACTTAAAATTATTCTAACAATGGACATCGCCCAGACTCACAGGTGTTTGACAATCCAATCCTACACTCTCATGTAAGAGCCGTGCCTGCCTTGTGGCTTGTTTTGTTGTAAGTGTGTCATTTAGCAGATAGGTTAGTGAGAGAGCGAAACACAAATTGTTGTCTTTATTACGAGGTATGTGTAGGTGTCGTTTTTTCAACCTCAAAATCTCTCTGTTGGTAGTGTTCAACAGCCTGCGACGCATTCCACCGCGCAATGGTGTGACTATTTGTACAATGAGCTCTAAGCCGTCATCAGCCAGAAGCTCTGTATTTGATTGGGCTAAACGTTCAAGCATGTCTGATACATTATCTCTGATAGAGTTTATATCACTAGTTTGCTGGTAGATGTGAGCTCTATCGTTACCACTAGCTAGCTCGATCTGAATTACATCACCTGTTTGGGTTCTGCTAGCTACCTCTTGCATGACATCATCTATTTTATCTTCAATCTGGAGGTAGAAGGTGGCAAAATCATTAATGTTCTGTTGCGATGGTATATTTAACTGTCGCCTTATCTCTACATTATTGAAATGCGGCCTATTGATCACAACAGAACCGCCGCGTTGATCAGCTAATACAAAACCGCTGTTAGATTGCTGGGGCGTGTGTTGAAATGCTGGTGTATTGTCATCAATAACATTTATTTCGTGATCAATTATAACAGAGCAGTTGTTAGGTTGAAATGTCGGTGGAATGTCATCAATAGCAACCGGCGATGAATCGACAGTGTTAGCGGTTGACGGGTCAACCAGAGGCTGCGTATTTAGATTTTGGATAATGTTAAGCAACTGGACAGGAATGTCAGGACTGATACGCCCGTTGTTGCCATTAGCTTGGTTGTTTAATTCTGCTATCATGTTTAGCAATTGTGACGGGATTTGTGTCGGACTCTGTCCACCTTCATTCATACTTTGATTGTTCAATTCATCTATGACAGCTTGTAAATGGGTGAGAATAGCAGGACTGTCTGGTCTCTCCCCCTCTGACAAAGCCGTGCTCACATTGTTGAGCAAATCTGTTATTTGACTCGTACACGTATTGTTAACGTTTGATAAATCTAGCTCTGGTGTGTCACTTCTTTGGCTTGTCCCGCAAAATGACGGCAAATCTATTTCATCAATGTTTGCTAAGAAATCTGACTCCGTTGACGTAAGGTTTGGATGATCCATTATATTTTCTTTTACAAAACACAACAGAAACAACACAAACCTATTTTGATTCGGCTAAATCTGTAAGAGCACGTATAATCTTAAAACATTCTTGTAACCGTCTTTTGTAGATACAGTTACCACGGCACTTTACAGGCCCCCTGCTGGTTGAGTGGCGTGTGTTGTAGAAGGGGTGCCCCCTCCTCCTTCTCCTCTTCCTCTCTCTCTGAGCCTCCGTGTCACGACGCTCACCTGCAAGTTAATCCTTTATAATACCGAAAATAGCAAGTATGATAGCACATAAAGAGAGAAAATATATAAGGAATACCTCCGACTCTTGATGATGATGGTTTAAACCTTCGTAAGTAGACAGAGCCTCAACTAGTTCAGAATCCGTCGCTGATTCCGGCTGAGCGGTGCGGGTTGAGAGTGGATTGGTTTCAACAGTAACACATGACTCCGATACCGCTGGTCGCGCTGGCTCTGTCGTTTCGACTGCTCCAATATGGCGGTCGAAGGCAGCTTGTGTCGGCCGAACGCTTTTCCTAGTGGCCGCGGCCACGAGATCTGATACATACATATATAAAATAAAATCAGCAACTAATACCCTCTATATTAACTATCTTAGATGCGCGATTGACTCACCGTAGTCTGATTGTGTTAGGTAAACGTCGCTAAAATCGTCGTCAAAAGATGCGTGGACAAGAGCGATGATGTCTGCAAATATTATATAAACAATACATCTTGTTTTATAAAATAACCTATTATTATTATTTGTCATTATTATTATTTGTTATTATTATTACTATTATTATCGCGAGAAAGGTATTAAAATGACTTACCTTTAACCATTCTCGAAACAGCTTTTTGACGCGCTTCGACTCCGTTGCTCAGAGCTATGGCTTGTCTTGTCCAAAATGATGCTCGTCCACACCAAACTTTAAATTCGGCGGGGATAAGACCACGCCTATGGGATCACGTGTCGCGGGAAATCAGATAACTCTGGCCGTATGTTGATGACGTATCAAAGGCTCTAGCTCATCAGATATCTTTGGCCCCAGTCAGTATTGTTTCTCAAATTATGCATCAACACCTTGCTTTTTTTTTTATCTTTCAGATACCTTTGGCACCATGCTGACGACACTTCAATGATTTTTTCAACAAAACCCCCTTCAGATACCTCTGGCACCATGCTAACGACATTTCAATGATTTTCTCAACAAAAACCCCCTTGATCCTCTAAACTATTGTTTGTCAAATTACATGCGTCTCGCTTTCAGACACCTTTGGCTAAACTAATGTTTCTCAAATTATATGCGACTCTCATCCAGACAACTTTTGGCACCAATAATGACGACTCTCACGACCCCACACTGACACAAACACCCCCTCCCCTTCGCCTTCTCAACAAAACGGGCCCCTTCAACCCACACGCGCGGGCTGGTAGCAAAGCTAGCTCAGAGGGGTGGTAGCAAAGCTAGCTCAGATGCTACACCTGTCTTGATTCATAAAAATACATGCCCGTACATAGCCACATCTTAAAAATGGCGCCAGCAAACCAAAATGGCGACAGTCAAAGATGGCGCCGTCACGACTGGCGCCATCTTGATGCCCCCAACCCCGCCACAATTCAAAAGAGGGTGATTTATGATACCATAACAAGTCATAAAAAGGTCATAAAATTTTATGACCCCTAACTCATGAATAGACATCAAAGCCTAGGGCATTGATCTTCTCTCTCGCGGCACCGCTGCTGCTCACTGCTCCCCTCTCCCCCAGGGGATGGATTAAAATCACATGGGGATGGGTTAAATGCAGAGGACAAATTTCACCACACCCAGATGCGTGTGTGACGATGATCATTGGGACTTAACTTTAACTTTTCCAGAAGAGAAGTGAATTGTTCGAATTCCGAATCATGTTTTTCCATTACAAATAACGGTGGAAAAAAATCCGTTCCAAGCAAAAAAAAGCGCCTTTTTTAAGCATTTTTCTCATTTGCGCACTTTTGTCCGATCGCGCAACTGCAGCGCACCGCCGAACGCGCAATCGTGGCGCGTCGCCGACCGCACAACTGCACCGCGCTGGTCGCATTATTGTGACAGAGCCGTCGCTGAAATTTAGAAAATATTTTTAAAGTACTGATGTACTTTCCAAAATGTAAATGGACCTCAGTGCGCAGAGAGCTTAATTTGGTCCAATCCCGCAACCGCAGCGCATTCCGACAATCAAGGAAGTCCTCAGAGGAATCAAGCCATCCAAGGGATCACCATCCCTACCCTGGAAGAGATGGAACGCCTTTCTTTAAAAAATCTGCAAAGTGGACTAGTGATGGTGAGGAGGTAAATGAAGCAAAGAAAAGAAAGTCTGGATTGAGTGGAAGTGAAGAGGGTGAAGATGAAAGTAAAAATGAATACATAAAATATATATTTTAAAAAAAAAAAGCTAGGTTCGTTTTAAGTTAACGTTATGCAAGTTGGATTAAATAAAACTGAAAACTAGAAAGAAATGTGTATAAAATATAAAAAAATAAAACAAATAAGCAAAGTTGGTTTGAAGTTCACATACTGTACAGTAAGTTAAGGAACGTAGTATGTATTTCTAATGTCTCTAAGGTACAGCGACAATAAAAATCCCTTTTTACTGATTATTTCTTAGTAATTTATTCATTTTTACATCTTTCTGATATAATGCATTTGTTTTATTACTATGTGTAATTATCTGCAGTATTTATGAATAAGTTATTATTGCTTTTTTGGCTCTAAGGTACAGCGACAATAAAAATCCCTTTTTACTGATTCTTTCTTAGTAATTTATTCATTTTTACATCTTTCTGATATAATGCATTTGTTTTATTACTATGTGTAATTATCTGCAGTATTTATGAAGAAGTTATTATTGCTTTTTTGGCTGTCGAACAAATTAAACGAATTACAGTGTATTCTACTGGAAATATTTGATCCAATATACGACTAATTCAACATACGAAGTAGATCCTGGAACAAATTAAATTCGTATGTAGATCTATCTATCTATCTATCTATCTATCTATCTATCTATCTATCTATCTATCTATCTATCTATCTATCTATCTATCTGTCTATCTGTCTGTCTGTCTGTCTGTCTGTCTGTGTCTGTCTGTCTGTCTGTCTGTCTGTCTGTCTGTCTGTCTGTCTGTCTGTCTATCTATCTATCTATCTATCTATCTATCTGTATATTTGTAGCGATGGATTACTCTGTGTGTGTGTATATATATATATATATATATATATATATATATATTATATATATATATATATATATATATTGTGTGTGTGTGTGTGTGTGCCATCAGCACACAGGGCGTGTGATGCATCAGTGCAGTAGTGTTGGAGTAGTAGTGCCTGTAGTTTGTGCATGCTGCATGCTGCCTCTGTTTGCCACTTTTCTGCTTTCAGCTACCGCCACCGGCTAGCCCTCTGTTTTCGGGGGTGAAAAGAGGAGCCGAGTTCATAAGCCTCCTCAGCCGGTACACATTGCCAAGACTTGCACACGCCTCCTCGTGGCCACACACGGTAACTGGCACCTTGTGGTCCCAGGCTAAGTTCTGCAGGATCTCGGAGCAGCAGTGGGCCCCAGAGATGTGGCATGCAGGCCCACCGGTGTGTGGACATGCCCTACTGCCCATCAACCACTGTCCCGGCTGTGGGTAAACAGCTCCAGCAATGGGTAAATAGTGAAGACCTCAACGGTGGACCAGGCGGAGGATGATGGCTGACCTAAGGGGTGGCGTCACAACGGCTGGAAAGGCGGATGAAGGCTGCAGCAGAAAAGGGTCACCAGTCGTCTTGGTCTCCTTGTCACTAGACTCTGACCCTGATCTGTCAAGGACAGTGTGGTGACTGTCTGTGCACCAGTCTCCCCACTCTAAACAAAGTCACGCACAGGCGTCTTTTTCAGGGAATCCACCTTACATCCCGGATTAAAGTCTTGTGGCGACCAATAAGTGGCAACGGGGGCAGGATTGTGAAGTCTGGAAGCCCCTAGTCACAAGCTGGCACATCAGGTGGTGGATGTTAGATGATCGTTGGGCTCTTGGACCAAGGCAGAAGAGCTCTTTGGTAGCTGCATCCACGACTGAGCAGCCCTTTTTAGGATCCACTCTGCTCATCCCTGTGGGGGAAGGGGCTAGAAAAGGTGCCCTAAACATGGCCTGCCTCAAACCTCCCGACTGGATTACCGCGTTCAGAGGGATCACCAATATGCGGTCGAAAACACAGAAACATGAATTTTGGAGCATGGAATGTGCGCACACTAATGGACAGTGTAACCAGTGATAGGCCGGAGAGGAGAACCGCCATCATTGCAAAGGAACTGAGAAGATGCCGGATTGACATAGCTGCTCTTTCAGGTCATCTTTGAAGGTCATCTGAAGGAGGAAAAGGGTGGATACACTTTCTTCTGGAAAGGAGAGGCCACAGATGAGCCTAGGATCCATGGGGTTGGTTTTGCCATCAAGAACCAATTGATCAGTCAGCTCTCTGAACTCCCTGTGGGAATCAGTGAGCGCCTGATGACCCTCCGCCTGGTGCTGGCCAACAACCAGACGGCAATAGTTCTTAGTGCTTATGCACCTACCCTCATTTCCGATGAGGACAAAAAAGATGACTTCTATGCCTGTCTGGATGAGGTATTGTCAAAAATCCCCAAGGAGGACAAGGTTATTATATTGGGAGATTTTAATGCCAGAGTGGGCCGTGACCACCACCTCTGGAAGGGCACCATTGGAAAGGAAGGCATTGGAAACATTAACTCCAACGGGGTTTTGCTTCTTAGGAAATGTGCTCAATACGACCTTATCATCACCAATACCATCTTTCGCCAGAAGAACAAACTCAAGGGCTCATGGAGACACCCTCGCTCTAAACCAGTGTTTCCCAACCTTTTTTCATTCATGGCACACCTTTTCATTAAGAAAATCTCGCGGCACACCGCCAACAAAAATCTGTTAAGCTCCTATATTAAAATCAGTTATATTACAACGAAACATGTAGAGTCCTATTCCTATATATGTATGGAGAGTCCAATAATTTAATAGAAATAAATACTAAATATTCTTTAAATTGTATTCCTTTTTTTTAAATAAAAGTGACAATTTTTTAAAAAGGTTTTAGACGGTGTAAGAAATAAAGTATTTAACGTGATTGTGATTAAAATAAAAGAATCAACGTGATTTTGTTTACTGTTTTAGACTAGGTCTTTAAATATTGCAACAATAAGAACAAAGTCACTTTTAAAGACGCTCTGCTGTTCTGACAGCAGCTGAGTGGCTATCACAGTCGAGGAGTCTCGACTTGACTGCTTATTTTACGTATGTGAAAAATAACCAATCCAGGTTCTCCGGTTGAACTGCATTCTCTGATTTCCATCGGACCACAAACGCACCACAACCGTCATAGTGTCTGTCACTGTTAGCAAAAGCACACAGCAACACACACATAAACTGAATATGTGCCGATGCAATACAATCATATCGACACAATATGAAATCTCAAGATTCTCCGATTCTCCACACATGCACGATTAGCAAGTGGGTGACGAGGCCTTGCGCGAACTGACCAGTGGTTTGGCGATCCTGTTTACAATGCGCTCCGTAATTAATATTGGACAGTCCCACGGCACAGCTGAACGTCTCTCACGGCACACCAGTGTGCCGCGGCACAGTGGTTGGGAAACATTGCTCTAAACAGTGGCATCTTATTGACTATGTCATAGTCAGAGCCAGGGATCAGCGCAACGTGAGCATCACAAAAGCCATGATGGATTCAGAGGCCTGCTGGACAGATCACCGCCTGATACAATCCACGATGTCCATCAGACTCAAGAGGAAGAGGAGACTGCAAAAGAAGCTGAGCCGGCAAAGACTAAACCTTGAGACCCTGAGTAAAACTGCTGCCCTGCAGCTGTTTCAGGCCTCTCTTGGAGAAAGCCTCAATCAGGAATACCCTGAGGACATTGAAGAACACTGGAGCCTGCTCAAGTCTTCCATCCTCGACACCTGCAGTGCCACTCTCGGGTACAAGACCAGAAACCATCAGAACTGGTTTGATGAGAATGACACAGAGATAGAACAGCTCATCTCCAAGAAAAGGGAAACCTTTTGTGTCTGGCAAAATGACATCACCTGCACAGCAAAGAGACAGGCTCACTCCAGAGCCAAGGCTGACGTCCAGAGCCGGGTGAGACAGATTAAAAATGGACAGAAAGGGCACTGGAAATCCAGAGTTTGGCAGACTCTGGTGACACCAGAGGCTTTTTCAGTGCTACCAAGGCTGTCTGCGGCCCAAGCCATCGCGGCCAAAACCCCCTGCGCTCTAACGACGGGCAGGAGCTGTTGAAGGACAATGAGTCCACAAACAACCGGTGGAGAGAGCACTTTCAGGAACTCCTCAACCGTGACAGCACAACTCAGTCAGATTTCCTCAGTCACATCCCTCAGAGTCCCATCAGGGAAGACATGGGTGAACCTCCCACTTTAGCAGAGGTCCAAGATGCCATCAGGAGCCTGAAGAACAACAAGGCCTCTGGGCCAGATGGGATGCCAGCTGAGGTCCTAAAGGAAGGTGGACTAGAGCTCCAGCGCCACCTCCATTCCCTCTTTCTGAAGGTCTGGGAAAAAGAAGTACTCCCCTCGGAGCACAGGGAAGCTCTGATAGTGACCAATTTCAAGAAAGGGGACAAAGCGGATTGCGGAAACTATAGGGGCATCTCGCTCCTTTCAACAGTTGGCAAAGTACTTGCTCGTGTTCTTGCCAAGTTCTCCCAGAATCGCAGTGCAGTTTTCGCCCAGCTAGAGGCACTGCAGACATGATTTTTACAGCACGCCAACTCCAGGAGAAATGCCGTGAGCATAAACAGCCTTTGTTCATGGCTTTCATAGACCTGACAAAGGCCTTTGACTCAGTGGATCGCCAGGCCCTATGGAGCATCCTTCTGAGGTATGGTTGCCCGGATAAATACGTCAGAACACTGCGTTTATTACATGACGGAATGACAGCCACAGTGCTCAACAACAGCTCCTTGACTGAGCCTTTCACTGTAGAGACAGGGGTCAAACAGGGATGCATTATTGCACCCACCCTGTTCTCTGTCTTCATTGCCGCCATACTCCACCTCATCAACGAAGAACTACCACACGGAATTTCAATTGAGTACAGAACTGATGGCAGGCTCTTCAACCTTAACAGGTTCAAAGCCAAAACCAAGATCAGAACCACCACGGTTGTGGAGCTCCAGTATGCAGACGATAATACCATTGCAGCACACTCTGCAGAAGACCTCCAGGGCATCCTGAACTCCTTCGCTAAGACATACAGAGCCCTGGTGTTAGAAAAATTGTATATATATATATATATGTTATCATGCGTTTTATACAGATATTCAGTTAGCACTTTGAACCTAACACCTGGGTCTGACCGTGAACATCAAGAAGACCCAGGTGCTACATCACCCCCCACCCAACCAGCCATCTACTCCGCCCATCATAAATGTGGACAACACTGCACTTGAATATGTTCACCACTTCCCCTACCTCGGCTGCCTTCTCTCCTCCAAAGCGGACATTGACTCTGAGGTCAACCATCGCCTGAGCTGTGCCAGTGGAGCGTATGCCAGACTCCGGAAAAGAGTCTTTGAAGACAGAGACCTCCGGGCTGACACCAAGCTCCTGGGTTACAAAGCTGTGGTTCTCCCCACCTTACTTTATGAGGCAGAATCATGGACAACCTACAGCAGGCACCTAAGAGCTCTTGAACAGCACCACCAGAGAACCTTGAGGAAAACACTCAGGATCAAATGGGAGGACAGACGCACAAACATTAGCGTTCTGGAGGAAGCCAGGATACCGAGCATCACAATAATGCAGCACCAACTCCGATGGACAGGACATCTCATCCGCATGGCTGACACCCGCCTCCCCAAACAGATGTTATACTCCCAGCTGGAGAGAGGTCCGCGAGCCCCGGGCGGGCAAAAGAAACGTTTTAAGGACAACCTCAAGACCAATCTCAAGAAATTCCAAATAACATCTCAGGACTGGGAGCGCATCGCCTTGAACAGGAACTGCTGGAAGGCAGCGGTGCAAGAAGGCGCAGCACATCACGAAAATGAACTCTGCCGTGTCGCAGAAACCAAACGACAACTTCGTAAGGAAAGACAAAAACAGGCTCCAGCACGACCACAACCCACCACCTGCCCACACTGCACAAAAATATGTGGCTCCCGGATCAGCCTCTATGCCCACCTGCGGACCCACATGTATAATATATACTATGTATATTATATATGTATATATATATATATATATATATATATATATATATATATATATACACATATATATATATATATATATATATACACACATATATAATATACATAGTATATATTATACATTATTATACATTATACATGTATATATATATATTGAGCTAGTCAGCCGTATCTATATATATATATATATATATATATATATATATATATATATATATACGGCTGACTAGCTCAATCAGTAAGTCACATGACTTACAAACGGGAGATCCGGGTTCGATTCCCGGCAGGGGCACAATATGAGCAATGAGCGATTACCTTACCAACAGTCAGTGTGGGTCCTTAGGCAAGACCCTTAACGATACCGCCTACCTCAGACATAATGAGAGTACAAGAAACGAAAGACATGCCGGCTCAGACGTCGCCCGGACAAACAAGGTCTGCGTCAGGTGCTGGGGAACCAGAGCACCCTGATGAAAAATGGGCTACGGGAACAAGACACAAATGGGCGAGATGCGAGAATAAGGATCTGTTGGAATGCTACTACTCCAGCAACCCGAGCGAGAGGGGTTACATGCGGAAAATGCGGGAACAATGGCAACTTCGATACCCACAGTCAACACTATCGGCCAAGCAACTAGTACAGGGGTGGGCAAACTTTTTGACTTGCGGGCCGAATTGGGTTCTAAATTTTGACCGGGGGGCCGAACCAGGAGCAGATGGATGTAGTGTTTGTGTGAAGTAATATAAACGACCTGTAAAGGTCAATGCATAAAAGGTTTTGGCTTTTAGTAGGTAGTAAAGCATGGATATTCCAAAAAGGTTTTTGAAAACAAATGCATTTATTAACAGCATTAAAAAAAAAAAAAAAAATCCCTAAAAAACTGCTATCAGTGATTGTCATAAAATACGACACTGTTTGTTAGGGTTTTCAGGTTAGTTTGATCCTATGATTATGTTGGAATGTAGACTGTAATGATTAAATCAATCACGTCTGGCCCTCACAATGTAATAATTAAATCAATCACGTCTGGCCCTCACAATGCAGAGTCTGTTTCCCACAATAGTGTAAAACACCCCCTGCTCTGATCTTATCAGAGGCCGGGGGTTCACCAAACCTGCCCACTCTCACCCCCACTCTGTTCCTCCTAATAAATATGCCCTTGCAGGAAGGAGAGTTCAGACTTCATTCGATAATCGCTGTTCAGACAGCGACGAATGGACTCTCCACCTGCAGGTGTCTAAAAGAACTTGCTTGTCTTCTGTTTGGTTCTTGCAAAATAAGTTGGAGTGAGCAAATCTCTAACATTTTGGTGCCGAAACCCGGGATCCTCATACCCACCATCTGACCGGCGAAGGAGGACGTGCTGCATTGTCGACAAGCCAGCGTCCATTAGGAGGACCTGGAAAAGAAAGTCCTGGGAAGAGAATTCTTCGCTGGGCCAGCATCTTAGGTCTGCCTTCGTCTGACAGAGGTGGATTGACGGGATCCGGCGGTGCAACGAACCAGGGGACAAGTAAGTTAAAGCGCTAAAGATACGGCTTTGGTTTGTCCGGGCTATGAGATACGGCTTTGGTTTGTCCGGGCTATGAGATTCGGCTTTGGTTTGTCCGAGCTATGAGATACGGCTTTGGTTTGTCCAAGCTATGAGATACGGCTTTGGTTTGTCCGAGCTATGAGATACGGCTTTGGTTTGTCCGAGCCATGAGGCCTAAAAAAAAAAAAAAAAAAAAAAGCGCTGGAGCTAGTGTGATTGAGTGTGTGACTGGTAGGATAAATTGACTAAAAAGCAGTTCTAGCGTTGATCCACGGCAATAAAACAGGCTAGTAATTTGTTGAAAGGTCAATTTAAACCTGCATTGAGGATCCTCAAAGAAAAAAAAAAAATTGAAAAAAATTGTAAAACCTTAAACTACTAAAATTAAGATGGGAAATAAGAACGGTAAATCTCTTGCTCTGCTCTTCTTTAAAACGAGAAGTTCATGGCAAGTAAATTTCTTAATTGTATGCAATACATGCTGAAGTGGAAGAAAATGTATGATCAAAAAAGGCAAAAGTTCTGATGTATTTCATCTAGATAATGATGATGATGAACTAGATGAAGATACAACAGTCTTCTTCCAAGGGTCCCAGCAGGTTAGAGGGAGAGGTAGAGGCCAACAAGGTCGCAGGCCGCCATATAATTCAAAACCCCCACGAGATTCTGACAACTGTTGGAACTGTGGGAGACGAGGACACTTCGCACGAGAGTGTCGTTTTGCAAAACAATATCAATCAAAGGGTGGAGGAAGGAAAAGAGGAAAAGCCTCATTTTTAGCATGACAAGCTTCCTCCTCTTTGACCGCTTATGCTCATACAGAGAAAGAAAGAATAGATGCCCATATGACAGCAAAACATGTCATTGTCAGATTATTAGAATTTTTTTTAGATTATTAGAAGTCCTGTCCATCCAAGAAGTATGACAATGCTGTTTGTATGCCCAAATTACAAATGACTAGAGCTCAAATTGTGTTACACTGAAGTTAAAATATGCAAATCAAGTGGTAAAGAAATGCAACTTGCTTCTAGAAGATAAATAAATAAAATTAGAATGTGCTGTCCTCGTGTGCATGGGAGGGACCAGCTCATGATCGACCACAGGAAATGGTCAGCCTGTGACGAATCATTGGTGCTGGGAACTACCTTTTGCGTGCGAGAGCTGTGCATGTGTGTGCGTATGTTAAAATGATGAACATTGGCTAAAGTTTTAGTATAAAAAATTTTTTTGCTAGACTGTGGTCTATCCAATTTGCACCGCAGAACAGAAATGATTTTGGAAGATAAAAATGAGAGGAAAAAGAGAGAAATCTGTTTGCAAGCAGAAACTAATCCACACTAGTGCATGTTAAGTGTCGAGCCCACATGAGAAATTCGAAGAAAAAAAAAAAAAAAAAATGACAGAACATGCTTTCAAGAATTGGAAGAAGCTAAATTGTGAATTTAAGATTTTGCAATGCTACATTTAATAGGAATAATTGATTGGTTGTGTTATAAGATTATACAAAATTCTAAATGCAAGCTAAATCTGAGAGATTGAGTTCTTCAAATTTAAAAACAAAGAAAAAATTCAGATTAATTTGCCAGTTGTTTGTTTTAGTTAAGTTTTTTTTGAATTGGTGGATTGTTCTACCAGGAAAGCTAAGTTGAAAATGATATATGAATGTTGTGTGGTGAGCTTGGATGAATTGGGACCAATGTGATAGAAAGACTCCTTTTTGGAGACTGCGTGTGAGATGCAAATGAACATTGATGAATGATAGCCTGAATGAAAAGAAATTACAGGTTGAATGGTTGAAGTTGTTGGTGACTACTATAGAAAATTAGTAGAGCGACTTTGATGAAAGAGTGATTTTGAGCAGGTTGAATGTTAGAAAGAAACACATAGCTTTTGGATTGATAATTAACTAGAAAAAAAAAAAAAAAAAAACTGGAGAACCAGTAACACATGTAGAAGATGTGTGAACTGAGAAATTGAGAAGCGTTTTGGAAAGAAAGTCAAATTAAATAATGATGGAATCGTATGTAGTAAAGAACACATTCTCCCAAAAAGTTTGTCAAGGTGTGAGGCATGGGCGTTGCCAGGCCTCAAAAAGGGGGGGAGTGAGTAGGACAGATAGTGGAAGATAGTAATAATACAACACTTTATGACAATGAATTTTCGAATACATTTGGTGTTATATTGTGGTAAATTTTTTGTTCTGGTGTAGATAGTTTAGCAACACGAGAGATTTAGAGGTTCAAAAGAAAGACAGTTAAAAGAAAACATTTTTGATTTGGACAATTGCAGGCTAACAGGAACATGAGAAAGATAAGAACTACGAGGGGAGATCCAATTTCATTGGGGAGATTGAGAATTCACAGCACCATACTCTAAGTCACATTTTTGAGCAAGCATGACAATAACATGTGATAGGTCAAGACATACAGATCAGGGCTTGATGTGGAAAGCAGACCTCGATGAGTTGATTTTCAATAATGATACTGAAGACAACATACTGTCCGATTAAATTGGAACTATAGATAGATAAAATGTAGCTCAAAAAATAGGATGAGTTGCAGGATTTACGATATAAAAACGAGACCTCTGTTATTAGAAGAATTTGAAGTTTGGTAAACAAACATTACCAGCAAATTGATGGAAGCAGCTACATTTGGAGATAGTCTTACAAGTGTTCAAACCAGCCTGTCATTCTCAGTGTCAGGGCCCCTGAAACCCAATCCGAGTCTTCGCCTGCAGCCGTGAACAACCACAAAATGGTGCCTGGCTCTGAAGCACCTTTGACCTTTGGCGAAGGACAAGAAAAGACTGCTGTTGTGCTTGGAGGAGGACAAGTACACTCCAGAGGAAATACAACATCCTCGGGGACGAGAAAAGACAGTGGAAAGCGGAGGAACTCACAATGATGAAAATTGACTCATTTGAACAATGGACTCATTCAAGAGTGATGGATGGGGTCACTCCGAAGCAACAACAAAAGAACACCAACTTGATAGGGTGAAGTGCGGCAAAAAGATATGGACTTGGAGTGTCTGACAACCAAATCGCACTCCTTGCTACGGCGTTCCCAAATTTGGTGAAGCTTGGTTCAAAGTGGAAGGGAGGTTCATTGTGCACTGAGTTTGACAGAACTGAGGAGATTTGATAAATAAATAAATAAAAATTTGAAAAATACGTAGGGCTACAGATTATAATCAGAGATTGAACGGATTTGGATAAAACAAATAGACTAAAACGGTAGGAAACAAGAGCAAGATCTTATATTTTGGCTCATCAAGCTTAAGACGTAGAGGTCGAGTTATATAAATTTTAGAACAGGACATTTGGCAGTCAGGAGGAAGCTAGGTTGCTCAATGTACCTACTCAATACAATAGTAAGGTTTTTTATACCACAGTGGAGGTTGGATGGTCAGAAAGTTAGGTACGTTCAATTTTTGACATTCACACAGTCATGCATAGGAGTCACAAGGCGACAGTTAACAAGACAATGACTGCAATAGGGGCCACCTACGACTGCACCGACATGAAAAAGTAGAAGTGAGAGAGCAGAGTATGGGATTATATGCTAAAACGTCTGCTATACATTTACCAATAGGAGATTCTATCAAGAGAAGCTACATGAGAGATGGATTAGAATCTCTTTGTCTGCGTGGGTGCGTGTGTGTGTGTGTGTGTGTGTGTGTGTGAGGACAAAGAAGGCATGGATAAGACAATCTCTTTTAAACCAGGAGGCAATAAATGGGAACGCCCCTGTCATAAATAGTTTTTGGTTAAAGGGAATCATTAGGAAGTGTTCAAACTCTTCCCGCAAACATTCCTATTTGCCAGTTAAATGGGCACTACAATTGACTACGAGAGTTGCAAACAACAGATGAAGAGCAGTCCTTGGCAGATTATATGAACAGGACGCTCAAACTGTGTCAAAGACAAATTTACTGCCGCTTGATCTTTCCTCCTCACAGGTCGACAACCCCATAAATCCAGTAGACTGGGTCTACATCGAGGTCATCAAAGGAAAGAACTGGGCCAGCCACGACGGGAGGGACCATTCCAAGTCTTGCTGACTACACATGTTGCACCCAAGGTTGCAGGACCCACAAATGCATTAACGACGACTGCTCTCCAGGAGGAAACTGGATGGGAGCTTTGGACATCACCGCTGTGTGCCAGGATGAGAGAGCCGTTTTCAAGGTGTAAGGGCTCTACTACCAACATGGCTGCACCATCGGACGGGACCTACTTCAGCCAGAAGTTCAGAGGCACTGCCCCACCTGCATCCTATGAGTGCACGTGCCTGTTCAGTACGGATCATGGTTTTGTGGTCACAGGAGTTGTCCGATGCTGCCTGCCAACTGGACAAGAGTGTGTGCGCCGGTGTGTGTGACTGACCTCACCTACAGACTAGAACATCATCAGCTGACGAAAACACGGGCACATATACAACTTCTTAGACGTGACAGTTGTGATAATGATAATGAGACGTGGATTGCGTAGATGCTGTTCTGTTGAGCATGTTTTACAGAAACTTGATGATTTGACCATCGAAAATGCTTCGCAAGTGATGGATACAATGATGTACTGTTTCTGTGTTTTTCTTTTTATTTTTTGTTATTCATAGCATTCTGGCCGCCTGTGGCAACGGGGCCGTGTAAGAATTTTCCTGCTAATAACATCTGGCCAGCAGGTTTTTCGCTTACACAATAAGTTTGAGGTAATGCCTCATCTTCACTGGAAAGTGTTGCTATCATTGTTTGTTGTTTTTATTTTTACCATTCTACTTTCTTCATTATACGTATATGTTTTTTTTCTTGCTTATCGTTGTTGTTTGGGGTGGCATAATCATATGATAAATCAGGAGGGAGATGTTAGGGTTTTCAGGTTAGTTTGATCCTATGATTATGTTGGAATGTAGACTGTAATGATTAAATCAATCACGTCTGGCCCTCACAATGTAATAATTAAATCAATCACGTCTGGCCCTCACAATGCAGAGTCTGTTTCCCACAATAGTGTAAAACACCCCCTGCTCTGATCTTATCAGAGGCCGGGGGTTCACCAAACCTGCCCACTCTCACCCCCACTCTGTTCCTCCTAATAAATATGCCCTTGCAGGAAGGAGAGTTCAGACTTCATTCGATAATCGCTGTTCAGACAGCGACGAATGGACTCTCCACCTGCAGGTGTCTAAAAGAACTTGCTTGTCTTCTGTTTGGTTCTTGCAAAATAAATTGGAGTGAGCAAATCTCTAACACTGTTGTTATGAATAACAGTCTCCATCACTTCAGTGCCTGCAGGTCAGATTAATGAAAGATGTTTATCTTATGAGATCACATCAAACGGCAAACATTCTGACCAAATATATCATCTTGAAGAATCGGTGAAAGCATACATCCAAATAAAGTAATCAAAACGGCAACACGGTGAGGGGTATCTGAAAATGAGAGCAGAGTTTTAACTCACAAACACCTGGTAACAGAGGTGAGGAAACGGGAAACACTTCCTTAAAGTAAGCCTTAAGAACTTTACAGGTTAAGATTAGTCACAAACAGGTGGCGCATCAATGTCCTTGAGCATCCTGCATTGTTTGAAAATGAGAATGGTCGCTAGTTTCAATCCCTGCTATTTGTACAGATCATATTGAAAATGCATTTTTTTACAACAAACTTGAAAGCCTCCCCTTCATTTTCAATGGGAACAGTGTTGTTGATCTCCCATTTTTTGATAGTGTGTCATAGTCTGGAGTAAAATTTGTTGTGGCAATTCTTAGGAGAGATCCGAGGTGTTGGTCCGTTTACCTAGATCTGTGACGGTTGATGTTGATGTTCATGTGGCTGAACGTCACGTCGCGTACGTCGAGCCAAATTGGCCACTCTTTTTAAACACTCGGCACTCAGTGTCCACCTTGCTTTTCCATGGGCGACTCATTTTAATGGAAGGATTCCAGGGGAAGGTTTGTGGGTGGCTTTAGCGTAAAACTGTATCCGAAAGCTCGGCGCGCAAATTACAAGAATGCTGTCGTCACAGCCCACGCTTTAATTTCGGCACTGATACAAATAGAGCGCGAGTGCGCCATTTCCGTACTACTGAGTACGTACACGCACTTGTGAGTGTGCACCGAGCTTTCTGACACGGCTTCCGGTAGTAAATGCGCAGGCGAGTGGTTCCCCATCTACTGGGGAAACACAGTCGTTGCAGGCAAAATGCCCGAAAAAAAAAGAAAAAAACGTTTAATAATACAATTTATTTAGGGTTGGCGGGCCGGATTAAACGGTCCCATGGGCCGTAGTTTGCCCATACCTGAACTAGTAGCTCAATGTTCCAATATCCATAAACGGCACCTGCTATCACAGCTCGAGATTGATGAGATACAACACAAATGCCATAGCGAAGGTCAACCAGAGCACCAGGTCAGAGACGAGTTAAATCCATGTACAAGTCCAGAGGTTGGGTACGAAACCCCAATAAGCACAATCAAGCTGAACGAGGCAGCAACTGACCTGAAGAACAAGATCACGGTGAGAATGAATGCTCGGGAACCTAGGTACACACTGCAGAGGCTAAGTGAAGTACCCTCAGAAAGTCTCCTAGAAGATGTGAATGCAGCACTGAAAACAATTCCTACGGCTACCATCACTGAAACCAATGAGCTAATATACACCTCAGCAGCAGTGATCCTATAAATGCTTGGCTACAAGAAGAATGACCATATGCGACCACAACAGTGCCCACCATGGAAGAGAAGGCTGGAGGCCAAAATCAAGATAGCACGGAGAGAAGTGGGCCAAATAACAGAGGCCCAGAAAGGTGCAATGAAAAACCAAGTTCCCAAGAAATACAGCCAGATGCCCATACCTGAAGCACTCGAAACTGCCAAACAAAGACTCCAAGCCTTGGCCAGCCGCCTAAAGAGGTACACAAGAGAGAATGAAGCCAGACGAATAAACAGGTTGTTCACAACACAACCAGCGAAAGTGTACGCTCAGTGGCAGGGGAATAATAGCAGAGCAGACCCACCAAGGCTGGAAACTGAACAGTACTGGAAGGATATATGGGAGCGGGAGGCATCACATAAGAAGGATGCACAGTGGCTGGTGGCTCTGAGAAAGGACCACAGCAAGCTCCCTGAACAGAACCCAGTAACCATCACAGTGGCAGACATCCAGAGAAGAGTCTCAGGAATGAAAAACTGGACAGCACCAGGCCCTGACATGATCCACAGCTACTGGCTCAAGAAACTTACAACTCTCCATGAGCGCCTGGCAGCACAAATGAACCAGCTGCTAAGGGATGGGACTCACCCTGAATGGCTAACCCAAGGGCCTGATCCAGAAGGATCCTTCAAAGGGTACAGTCCCATCCAACTACCGGCCAATCACCTGCCTCTCCACAACATGGAAGCTGATGTCGGGCATAATATCAGATAAGATCAGCGGGCACATGGATCAATACATGAGCACTGCTCAGAAAGGGATTGGTAAAAATACCAGAGAAGCAAAACATCAACTCCTGGTGGATAGAACAGTTACCCAAGACTGCAGAACCAGACGTACCAACCTGAGCACTGCCTGGATTGATTACAAGAAAGCATATGACTCAATGCCACATACTTGGATCACTGAATGCTGGAGGCTTTACAACATCAATGGGACTCTGAGAACCTTCATCGCCAACTCGATGAAACAGTGGAAAACCACACTTGAAGCCAATGGCAAGCCACTTGCACACGTGACCATCAAATGTGGTATATACCAAGGAGACGCTCTGTCCCCAATGCTGTTTTGTATAGGACTGAACCCCCTCAGCCAAATAATCAACAAGACGGGCTATGGATACCAACTCAGGAATGGGGCCACCATCAGCCACCTCCTCTACATGGATGACATAAAGCTGTACGCTAAGAACGAGCGGGACATTGACTCCCTGATCCACACTACCAGGATCTACAGCTCTGACATCGGAATGTCATTCGGACTTGAGAAATGTGGCCGCATGGTGACTAAAAGAGGAAAGGTAATCCAGACAGAGGGGGTCTCACTCCCAGAAGGAACAATAGCAGACATTGAGGACAGCTACAAATACCTTGGAATTCCACAGGCAAATGGCAACCTTGACGAGGAAACAAGGAAAGCAGCCACAGCCAAATACCCCCATCAAGTAAGTCCTAAGAAGTCAGCTCAACGGCAAGAACAAGTCCCTAGCCATTAACAGCTACGCCCTACCAGTAATCAGATACCTGCAGGAATCATACGGTGGCCAAAGGAAGATATACAGACCACAGATATCAAGACACGGAAGCTCCTAACCATGCATGGAGGGTTCCATCCCAAGTCCAGCACCCTGAGACTGTACACTAGCCGTAAAGAAGGAGGCCGAGGACTAGCGAGCGTGAGAGCCACTATCCAAGATGAAACATCCAAGATACATAAGTACATCAGGGATAAGGCCCCAACGGATCACGTGCTCAGTGAATGTCTCAAACATTGGGCATCAAAGGAAGATGAGGTGCTGGAGGGACCATCATGGGAGGACAAGCCCCTACATGGGATGTACCACCGAAACATAGCTGAAGTGGCTGATATCCAGAAATCCTACCAATGGCTAGAAAGAGCTGGTCTGAAGGACAGCACAGAGGCACTGATCCTGGCTGCACAAGAACAGGCCTTGAGCACCAGAGCAATAGAGGCCCAAATCTACCACACCAGACAAGACCCCAGGTGTAGATTGTGCAAAGAAGGTCCTGAGACAATCCAGCACACAACTGCAGGGTGTAAGATGCTGGCAGGTAAAGCATACATGGAGCGCCATAACTAAGTAGCTGGAATAGTGTACAGGAACATCTGTGCAGAGTATGGACTGGAAGTCCCAAGATCCAAGTGGGAAACACCTCCAAAGGTGGTAGAGAATGACCAAGCCAAGATCCTCTGGGACTTCCAGATCCAGACAGACAGAATGGTAATGGCGAACCAACCGGACATTGTGGTGGTAGACAAAGAGTTGACATTAGGAAAAACATGAGAAACTTGAGAAATATCAACCCTCTGGTAGAGGACCCGAGCTTGAAGGGAAAAGTTTTTTTATATATACGTATATATACGTTTATCGCCGTTTCACTACATCGCGGATGTTTTTTCCAAATTAAAAAAAATTCAAAAGTCAAAATAGAACTTCTAAGTTGAAGAATTATGGCACAAAACTTGCCCACACGGCAGCAGAAGGCAAGGAGTGCCCACACAATTGCAATGCGTACACTTGTACCTTTTTATATAAAAAAAAAATGTTATAATAATAAGAGTTCTAAAAACATATTTGCAGTGTTGTACAGTGTTATAGAAAATAGTTATAATAATAAGAGTTCTAAAAACATATTTACAGTGAGTACACTTGTACCTTCAAAGTCAAAAGTCAGCTTTATTGTCAATTTCTCCACATGCCAAAGACACACAAAGAAACCGAAATTTCGTTCCCCCCTATCCCACGGTGACAAGACATGGCTCACAACAGACAAACAAGTAAACAATCTGGTGTTATGAAAAAAATATAATAATAAAATAATAATAATAATTCTAAAATCATATTTACAGTATGTGTTAAGATTTCTCCATGTTATTTATGTTATTCAGTCGTGCTTTGATTTGAGGTATGGTGCTTTATTTTGAAGGCCGTTTTCAGGTGATACTACTTCCTGTTTTACGTTTGGTACATATCTCAGTTACAGTGGTACAAGAGTCATTGACGATGTAGTAAGTGGGTCTCCTAACAAGAGAAATGAACGATCACATGTGTCTAACCTTTAGGACAATGTAGTATTGCTCCAAATGTTCGTTTACAATCCTTTAGAGCAGGGGTGTCAAACTCATTTTTTTCGCATTGGTAGTCATAGCTTCTTTCGGAGGGCCACTATGTCAAATAAATGTATGAGCACCTATATACAGTAAAAGCTACAAAACAAACTGACAAATAACTCGTTTTCAAATTAGACGAGTAAAAACTGGACAAATATTTTAAAAAAAAGATATTATTAAAACTGAAGATAATTTGCAATTCTAGTAATGACACACGAATTTGATGCACAATTTGTCTTCGCAGGCCACATAAAATGATGTGGCGGGCCGTGTCTGGCCCCCGGGCCTTGAGTTTGACACCGTGCTTTAGAGATCCGTTTTCGCGTGTTAGCACGATCACGAATTAGCATCTTTCCGCTAACTCGTTAGCCTGCCCAGTACTTCTTGTTAACGTGTTACACGCACACACGTATAATATTTATATTTTCAATATTTATACAAAAAATTCTGTATGTTATTTATACTATTAATGTATTATTTACATGTTTGAAAAAATTATTTAATGTTCTAATAATAAAATATGCACTTAAATGGTTTCATATACATTTATTGACACAAAAAAATGTACAGATGAGAGGGTGAACGTACTTCGCGGATTTCACTTATCGCGGGTGTTTTTTTTTTTTTTTTAACCAATTATCAGCGATAAACGAGGGATTACCGTATATATATTTGGTCAGAATTGCATTTCTCCATCGGGGTAGTGGGGGAACTTTTATTTGTTTGTATATGAAAATAAAGCTATATTTCATTCATAAAATTAAAGCTGTATTTTAAAAACAGTTCCATCACTACCTCCTGAAGGTGAAATACAATTCTGGCCAAATTATATGGGTCAGTATAAGTAGAACACCGTTCTAACAATAAATGCCTAAAAAAAAAGTTTAAAAAGCACAAAAGGCTAGTATGCAGACAAATATTTGTATTATCCATCCCTCATCCATCCATCAAGGCAAATGGAGATCTGTGTGCAGTGAAAAAAAAATGGGGTGGATTTGGAATTAGCACCCAAAAATTAATTCAGAAAAGTTTACTAGCATCTCTGATTTGAGGGAGAGAGAAAAAAAAAATCGTAAAAATGTGTCAAGGGTCGTGCGTATTTCAGTTGGTCAGAAATTAACAATTTTCGTTTCATTAAGTATACTGTGGGATTCTTTAAAAAATAATAATAATAATAATGATAAAAGTGAAATCTTACATGCACCTTGCAAGATGAGAATTTCTTCATTTTCTGTTTGTTGGAACACGTGGAGGGGTTCCACCACAATGCCAAAGATTTTCGATGTGAGTGAAAATGAATCACTACTACCAACTAAAGCGGTGGTGCTGGATTTGCAGTTAAGTTGCAACTGTTTCAGTTTTTTTTTTCTTCAACGTAGCGCTGCTAAGATTAATTGCTTATTTCACATGCGGGATGTTATTTTGAAAGTCCATAGTTTTTGGGGCGGAGTAAATTTAAGTTAACGAGTGACAATAAATTAGATTTTACGATCTTCGGCCGTGAAGAGTCGTGACGTCACCACGAACGCCTGCTGTGTTCAATGCTTGAATTGCAGACTGAGTGGACGAGGAAAGCGTCAGGAAAGCAACATTTTCACTGGAATAACCCCAAAATACAAAATTGAAGGGCAAATATGGCTCAGATAACTTCCAGGGGAGTTGAACAAGATTCTCAGTCAACGTTGGAGCACAATGACAACGGAGAAACCGTCCACACCGGCTTTGGGGGACAGGCCGTGTCGGACACCAAACAGGAACTGGATAAAAAGAACGACATTGGGCTCGGAATGGACGTTCGTGGCGGTCGCCGTGCCGGAGTGGAAAACAACTCGTTGCTTGACGACGGCAAAGACGAGGGAGACTACGGCAAACTCTCCGAGCCGGTGAAAAGTCCTGCACAGGGGAGTCTGGCGACTAGCACCGAGTCGGCCCAAGAGGGCTCCCGGGTGCTGAAAGCAGAACAAAGGGAGGGAGGCAACGGTTCTTCCGAGCATACAAAGGCCGCGGAGAAACACGAGCACGGCGTGAAAAGACGAGCCAGCGTGGAAGTGACCTCGTCGGACGGGGAGCCGCTCAGTCGGATGGATTCTGAGGACAGGTCTGGGAAAGTAGTAACTCAAGAAGCATGGCGACTTGGTCACTGGTAGTCTAAATATTACTCCTAAGAATAGGTTCCCCTAAAATAACCCAAACGCGCCAGCCTTTTTAAACCTTTCCTGTGCAAATAACGGCACATTCAGCCAAAATGAAAAGAATATTAAAATTTAAATGCGTGCCGCTGCCATCCTCCCTCATGTCTTGAAACAACTGAAAGAAATTAGAGTGCAATACCTGGCTGTAACCAGATGTGGCGCTGTTGTTTCACTCTGAACTCAACTTGATTTATAGACACATTAAAACAAACGCACCGAAATGTAGCAACTGGGTCTACAATTGGTTGGTTTTCCCCAAAGACATTTCTCACTCAAGCTATGAAATTATAAGAAAAAATAAATGGTCAATTGCAATAATCCAATTTAAGCATCAACAAAAATTGTAAGGTAACAATCGTAATCAATTCCCTCAAATTAACAGCACATTTTACCAAATGGAATCAATCCATTTGAGGGTCAAATATTTGTCATCATAAAACATTTAACTGTACTTACAATGTTTTCAGATAGATTTGAACATTAACTATAAATGTTAAAACCAGGGTTGTGGACTCGGTCGGATTTTTGCACCGAGTCCGAGTCCGGCCTCATGACCACCGAGACAGAGTCCGGCTGTCAATTTTTTCTGTTAATTCATGTGACTGCTTAGTCTTTATTCAAGGCTAATTTAGATCAAAATCTAAATAATTGCAACAGTTTTGTGATGGCTTTGTCTTTATTAAACATCCATCCATCTTCTTCCGCTTATCCGGGGTCGGGTCGTGGGGGCAGCAGCTTTAGGAGGGACTCCCAGACTTCCCTCTCCCCAGCCACTTCATCCAGCTCATCCCGGGGGATCCCAAGGCGTTCCCAGGCGAGCTGAGAGACATAGTCTCTCCAGCGCATCCTGGGTCGTCCCCGGGGTCTCCTACCGGTGGGACATGCCCGGAACACCTCCCCAGGGAGGCGTCCAGGAGGCATCCTGATAAGATGCCCGAGCCACCTCATCTGGCTCCTCTCAATGTGGAGGAGTAGCGACTCTACTCCAAGTCTCTCCCAAATGACCGAGCTTCTCACCCTATCTCTAAGGGAGATCCTGCGGAGAAAACTCATTTCGGCCGCTTGTATCCGGGATCTCGTTCTTTCGGTCACGACCCATAGCTCGTGACCATAGGTGAGGGTAGGAGCGTAAATCGACCGGTAAATTGAGAGGTTTGCCTTTTGGCTCAGCTCTCTCTTCACCACAACGGACCGGTACAGGGTCCGCATTACTGCTGACGCTGCACCGATCCGCCTGTCAATCTCGCGCTCCATCCTCCCCTCACTTGTGAACAAGACTCCAAGATACTTGAACTCCTCCACTTGGGGCAGGATCTCATCCCCAATCCGGAGAGGGCATTCCACCCTTTTCCGATCGAGGACCATGGACTCGGATTTGGAGGTGCTGACCCTCATCCCGACCGCTTCACACTCGGCTGCGAACCGTTCCAGAGAGAGCTGGAGATCACGGCCTGAAGAAGCCAACAGCACCACGTCATCTGCAAAAAGCAGAGATGCGATGCTGAGGTCCCCAAACTGGACCCCCTCAACGCTGCGCCTAGAAATTCTGTCCATAAAAATTATGAGCAGAATCGGTGACAAAGGGCAGCCATGGCGGAGTCCAACCCTCACTGGGAACGAATCCGACTTACTGCCGGAAATGCGGACCAGACTCTGGCATCGGTGATACAGGGACCGAACCGCCCTTATCAGTTGGCTCGGCACCCCGTACTTCCGAAGCACCCTTCACAGAACCTCCCGAGGGACACGGTCGAACGCCTTCTCCAAATCCACAAAACACATGTGGACTGGTTGGGCAAACTCCCATGCACCCTCGAGGATCCTGCCGAGGGTGTAGAGCTGGTCCACTGTTCCACGGCCAGGACGAAAGCCACACTGCTCCTCCTGAATCCGAGGTTCGACCTCCCGACGGACCCTCCTCTCCAGCACCCCTGAATAGACCGTACCAGGGAGGCTGAGGAGTGTGATTCCCCTGTAATTGGAACACACCCTCCGGTCCCCCTTCTTAAAGAGAGGAACCACCACCCCAGTCTGCCAATCCAGAGGCACTGTCCCCGATGTCCACGCAACGTTATAGAGGCGTGTCAGCCATGACAGCCCCACAACATCCAGAGCCTTTAAGAACTCGGGGCGGATCTCATCCACCCCCGGGGCCTTGCCACCGAGGAGTTTTTTAACTACCTCAGTGACTTCGACCCCAGAGATTGGAGAATCCGCCTCAGAGTCTCCAGGCCCTGCTTCCTCAATGGAAGGCGTGAAGGTGGAATTCAGGAGGTCTTCGAACTATTCTCCCCACCGACTCACGACGTCCCGAGTCGAGGTCAGCAGCACGCCATCCCCACTGTAAACAGTGTTGACGTTGCACTGCTTCCCCCTCCTGAGACGCCGGATGGTGGACCAGAATTTCCTCGAAGCCGTCCGAAAGTCATTCTCCATGGCCTCACCAAATTCCTCCCACGCCCGGGTTTTTGCCTCAGCAACCGCCGAAGCCGCGTTCCACTTGGTCATCCGGTACCTGTCAGCTGCCTCCGGAGTCCCGCAGGCCAAAACGGCCCGATAGGACTCCTTCTTCAGCTTGACGGCATCCCTTACCGCCGGTGTCCACCAGCGGGTTCGGGGATTGCCGCCACGACAGGCACCAACGACCTTACGGCCACAGCTCCGGTCGGCCGCCTCAACAATGGAGGCGCGGAACATGGTCCACTCAGACTCAATGTCCGCCGCCTCCCCCGGGACGTGGGAAAAGCTCTGCCGGAGGTGGGAGTTGAAGCTCTTCCTGACAGGAGATTCTGCCAGATGTTGATGTTGAGATGACCCTCACAGAGCGTTTGGGTCTGCCAGGTCGGACCGGTATCTTCCCCCACCATCGGAGCCAACCCACCACCAGGTGGTGATCAGTTGACAGCTCTGCCCCTCTCTTCGCCCGAGTGTCCAAAACATGCGGCCGCAAATCCGATGACACGACTACAAAGTCGATCATCGAACTGCGGCCTAGGGTGTCCTGGTGCCAAGTGCACACATGGACACCCTTATGCTTGAACATGGTGTTCATTATTGAAAATCCGTGTCGAGCACAAAAGTCCAACAATAGAACACCACTCGGGTTCAGATCGGGGGGGCCGTTCCTCCCAATCACGCCCTTCCAGGTCTCACTGTCATTGCCCACGTGAGCATTGAAGTCACCCAGTAGAACGATGGAGTTCCCAGAAGGAGCGCTCTCCAGCACTTCCTCCAGGGACCCCAAGAAGGGTGGGTACTCTGAGCTGCCGTTAGGTGCATAGACACAAACAACAGTCAGGACCCGTCCCCCAACCCGAAAGCGGAGGGAGGCTACCCTCTCGTTCAGGCGCCCAGCCGGGGGGCAATAAGTATACCCACACCTGCTCGACGCCTCTCATCGTGGGCAACTCCAGAGTGGAAGAGTGTCCAGCCCCTCTCGAGAGGGCTTGTACCGGAGCCCAAACTGTGCGTGGAGGCTAGTCCGACTATATCCAGTCGGAATTTTTCTGCCTCGCACACCAGCTCGGGCTCCTTTCCAGCCAGAGAGGTGACATTCCATGTCCCAAGAGCCAGCTTCTGCAGCCGGGGATCAGACCGCCAAGGTCCCTGCCTTTGGCTGCCGCCCAGCTCACATTGCACCCGACCCCTTCGGCCCCTCCCACAGGTGGTGAGCCCATGGGAAGGGGGACCCACGTTTCCTTTTCGGGCTATGCCCGGCCGGGCCCCATGGGCAAAGGCCCGGCCACCAGGCGCTCGCCTTCGAGCCCCGCCTCCAGGCCTGGCTCCAGAGGGAGGCCCCGGTGACCCGCGTCCGGGCGAGGGAAAACTAAGTCCATTTATATCACTCATCATAAGGGGCTTTATTAAACATATAAATGAATACAATAAACAGATACTTTCAAGTTTCAATTCAACGACTTGAGTTTGTTCTTAGGAACAAAATCGCCTCAACCAAGTCAGCCTTCATCGCGCCGCGCTGAGCAGAGATGATCAACTTGAGCCCGGAAAACAGGCGCTCTACGCTGACTTGGCTGATTGGCATTGCTGTTAGTGTCCGAGTCGCTGCCTTGAGGCCGGACGCATTCTCAGCAGCATGATGAAAATAAAATTGAACATATTGGCTGGCAACCGGTTCAGGGTGTTCCCCGCCTACTGCCCGATGACAGCTGGGATAGGCTCCAGCACGCCCGCGACCCCGGTGGGGACTAAGCGGTTCAGAAAATGGATGGATGGATGGATATTTTTTTTATTGTCGGACTCGGTGGACTCTGTCAAAATCAGCACCGAGTCCGCCAAAAATGACTGAGTCCGACCGAGTCCCCGAGTCCGAGTCCACAGCCCTGGTTAAAACAAAGTGTAAATGTGGGATAACAGAAGTTAAATAAAATAAATGATGAGTTCAACTTAACAGTTCTGCCATTCTGCTTTTCAAAATTATGACGACGTACTGTCATCATTCACACATGGCAGAAAACTACTGAACACAAAATAAGAACTTATGTTCTATTTTTCCTCTCTAAAGTAACTCACTCAACATTTTAATATTATTGAGGTACCATATTATCCAGCATATCAGTCCAAAAAAATAGGCCCACTCACGTTTTATATGAGGAAGCATAAGACCCATTCTGCCATCACAACCCTAACTTATTTGTTGTCTTTGATCTTCTAGTATCAGCAGCACTCTAATGGACATGGAGAGCATAGCATCAAGTGGCCGTTCCACACCAGCAACGTTGAACAGTCACGGCGGGGCCGTGATTGTTGGCAACGGCTCCATTCCGGTGAACAGCAAATCGTTGAGTTATACGTGCTGTTGGGATCACTGCCAAGTGCACTTTTCCTCCAGCCCCGATTTGGCCGATCACATCCGAGCCACCCATGTTGATGGACAGAGAGGAGGAGTGAGTTTTATTCCATGTTTGTATGACAGTACCTGTTAGTTTGTTAATTTTGATTTTCTCAATTTGAAAGCTACTTTAAGTCACTTCTCGACTTGCATTTTCGGTTTGCTCCGCACAGGTTTTTGTGTGTCTGTGGAAAGGCTGTAAAGTGTACAACACACCGTCCACCAGTCAGAGCTGGCTACAGAGACACATGTTGACTCACAGCGGCGACAAACCATTCAAGGTGACACGCGGTTCATGAATTGATTGTCAAAACCGCACACTTTGTCTGCTGGCTTGTAATGTATTTGTATGGGTGCAGTGTGTGGTTGGAGGCTGCAATGCCACATTTGCCTCCCAGGGTGGGCTGGCCCGCCATGTCCCCACTCACTTCAGTTCGCAGAGTTCGTCCAAAGTCTCCAATCAAGGCAAAATGAAGGAGGAATCTCCGTCCAAGGCTGGCCTCAACAAGAGGAGGAAGCTCAAGAACAAGCATAGACGTTCACTCCGTACGTACAGCGCATGACCATTAAAACATTTTTGACAAGTAATTAAAATCCGTTTTCAATCTCAAATTAGTAAATATGCTGCTGACTCGCGCACATGTGCGTGCAATTGACGGAAAATAATTTATCAATAAAACGGACCCCACGCTTGACACACAGCTCAGGTTGTTAATTTTATCTCTGTCTGGAGTAATTTTTTTGATTGTAAAGGGAAGAAAATAATGACTCGACGCGAGTCCGGGGTTTAGCCGTCCAATTGGACCACTCTTATAGAGAACTACCCATATTGTAATAAATTCTATAAATTAGACAAATAATGCATGAATCGACCCCCCCCCCCCCTTCTTTCTTTAGCCCGTCCACATGATTTCTTTGACGCCCAAACCATGGACGCCATCCGCCATCGAGCTATATGCCTCAACTTGGCCACACATATCGAGAGCCTTGGAAACGGACACAGTGTTGTGTTCCACAGCACGGTACACACATAGGTTAAAAAAAAAAACAACTGTACTCGTGTTTTTGCGTTTTTATGAGCATATGTGTGTTTCCAGGTAATAGCAAGGAGGAAAGAAGAATCTGGCAAAGTGAAAGTCCTTCTGCACTGGACACCTGAAGACATGTAGTTTTTTCTTTCACTCCCATTCTTGTGATTTTGTGCTTATCTTAATCTGTCTTTAAATGTCGACGGATAACTTTTTTTTTTTTTTTTGAAGACTCCCTGACGTTTGGGTGAGTGAGAGTGACCGATTGCAGCAGAAAACCAAAGTTGTGCACTTGTCCAAGCTGCCGACCGACACGGCTGTTCTCCTGGATCCCAACATTTACAGGTGTGTGACAAATGAGGCGCAGGAGAATCACTTTTGTTGATATATATATTGTGTCCCCACTCACAGGATGTTCTTTTAAGGATTTCTCCCAGGAATGAAGTAGAGCTACTATATACAAAGATTTTTGGAGCGTTTAGAGACTTATTTTTGTGCTTAGGAGATTAATGTCGTAAGATATTTAGGGATGTGTTACTCTTACTAGATTCAGAACAGAGTCAATTTAGACACATTTGTAGAGAAAAGCAGTTTGTAAATACTTGAGATTTGTAATATATTTTTTTACCTTGACTTTGAAAAGTTTCTCAAAACGGACTGTAGCTGTATGTACCTTTTTTTTTTTTAATATATTTTTAAATAGTTGGTTTTATCGAGGTCATTATCAGGTATTGTCAGCACCATGAAAACCAGGAGATTGCCTTAACCGTCATTAGTGCTGTACCACTTTTTAACTCATTTCTACAAAATGTGATTTTTAATCAGAGTGATTCAAAACAACTGGTCTATCTGCTGTATTGTTTCTGTGTAGTGTAACTTGTGTTTTTTTAGTTATATAAAGATCCCAAATTGAGACTTCATCCGTCTTTTCTTATTCACATACAAATTATACATCGTAAACATCTTTCTGACAAAAAACGTTTACTTGGCTTATTTCAAGTGCACAACTACAGGACTCCATTTCTTAACAGGCCACACATTTAACAAATGTAGTATTCTGATATTCATTTGTATTTACAAGGCAAAGAGCTACGATGAGAGCAATTAGTATTTCCAAATGGAGGAAACGTAGAAAAGTCATGATGCTTCGCCTACGGAAATTTTCCCAAGCACTGCGTCGACTCATTCAGGAGGTCACATCTGAAGTACTGCAGGCCTCTCTGGCCTTAGTTAAGGTGAGTGAACATGTCAGTCAAATCAAAGTTGAATTTTTGGAAAGTGTAAAAACAGCATTTCAGGAAAAACAAAATATCAAGAGTTGAACATGGTGGGGGTACTGTAATTGTCTGGGGCTGCTTTGCATTATTGTACTGGGTGACTTACTGTGATTGATTGAATCATGAATTTGGCTCTTTACCAGAAATTCCTGAGGGAAAATATTTGGGTATCAGTTTGTGACATCAGGTTGAAGCAAACTTAGGTTCTGCAGTAATAGATCGTGCCAAAACACACAAGCAATAGAAAGAATAAGGGTTTTGGAGTTTAATAGTAATTATATGGTACGTATTTATTTTAAAACTAATTTAGGTAGTAGGCGGCACTGGTTCGCCTCACAGTTCAGAGGGTGTACAACAGTGGTTCTTAACCTTTTTGGAGGTACCGAACCCCATCAGGTTCATATGTGCATTCACCGAACCCTTCTTAGGGAGGGGCGTACCGATGTGTTCGGCCATCCGCAGACGGGGGGGCGGGGCAATGACATACCAGCTCCGCCGAACCCCTGAAGCTGATTCACCGAACCCAGGTAAAGAACCACTGGTGCACAATATAACGAAGTTGGGAAGCGTACCCCCACCAACCTCCGTGTCAGGCTCCTTTCGTGACGTCATAACAAGTGGCCGGAAATCGCTAACCGTCCCGTGTTGATCCGATGGCTGGACTGCTGAAAAAGGTACAAGTAGAGGTCAATGATTTTTGTTTTGATATGAACCAAAAGCTAAAAAGAAGCCAATTTCTTTGTTCGTTTGATCGTCGCGTTCCAATAGCGTTTTTTTGCAATTGACGTCATATGCACAGCTTAAAAGTGACCGCTTTAACTAGCGTGGTAGCTTACCTCATTTCTTGAGCCATTTGACTTATTTGTACGTAAATTTCCGCTAATACACTATCCACATTCACCACATGTCTGTTCCACAAGCACCGTTAAAAAAAAAAAAAAGTTTTGCAATTCGCCACAAGCAAGACTCTAATCCATTTGTTATGATTTGGATGTAGCTGATTTGTCAAGAAAATATTTTGGGATTTGAGGAAATGATTAAATGTTTCCCATTCGTCTTACTTTTGCCTAAACGCATTACATGTTTGGGTACCAGAGTAAAATAATGATGTGTTATATTATAAAATATGTTCACACCATTAGTTATTATCAGTGTGTGTAGAAATGCTCTGCTTTCACAGTGATTCATGGCATTAGCTAAAGAAAGCTATGCTGTATGATTATTTATCGAAGAATATCCAATATGATTGGTAACGATGGAAAAAATACATTGCAGTAATTGATGTGCACACAATGCTTCAAATGAACGCAAATAATACCCAACGTATGATTCAAGACAAAGTAGCAGAGCATGACTAAATTAAGTAATATAAATTACTAATATTCTGGGACTATAAGATGTGCATCTCACATTAAATAATGGTAGACATTGCAATTAACAGTTGCATAAATGTTTCTTTATCTCACAAAGATAATTTACACCAATTACAAATGCTTTCTTTTATCCGATAGTATAATCATGGATGTGATGTGTTCATTGCTGTAATTCAAATAATCTCCCATTGCTCTCTTGCAGACGACTGGCCTGGTTGGCCTGGCAGTGTCCCAAAATCCACATGAGGTTAGAAAGTGTGCGTCAGCAACATTTTGCGTGATGACAAATTTAGAAAGAAAAAAAACAATTACAAATCCCCCTATATGTACTGATATGGTTTTTTTTAGGCCAATGCCTATACTTGAAAGAAAATAATTCATTTCACTAATTCCAATCTGCCCCATTCAGGCACCAGTCAGCATGAGAGACTAAGAAAATAATCGGCCAAATTTGGTTTGATGTTGATTATTTTAAAAAGAGCTATAATCGGCAGATTTAATTGGTAGAACGATAAATCGGTCATGTTCTACATACTATGTCGCCATCAAATGAAAAACTCCAGAGGTTCCAAAATGGGCAAGAAAACAAATTAAACATTCAACATCAATGTATTTTGTTTGTTTGTTGGTTTGTCCAGCTCAGGGTTTTTTTTCCCCCAGTGTTTAAACCTATCTAAAAATTTACTTAAACCAATGCAGCAGTGTCAATTGCTTTGTGACAATAATGCAGCTTTTAGTTAGGTAGCTCAAAAATAGGAATTATTGGTTTGTTGTTTTATTGGTGCACTGCAAAGTTATAACAAGAGTTAAAAACTTTCCCAACCACTAAACAAAAAATTACTAAAACCAATTACCGTGATTTTCGGACTAAAAGTCGCTCCGGAATATAGGTCGCATTAGCCATAAAATGCACAATGACGTGAAAAAACATATATAAGTCGCTCCATAGCAAAAGTCGCATTTTGGGGGGAAATTTATTCGACAAAATCCAACACCAAGAACAGACATGAACGAGCAACAACAGGCTAAACGATAGGTATGCTAACGTGACATAAACACAAACGAAAAGCTGAGAACGGGCCTTACGTATCATTCAGAGTTATTAAAAAAACTATTACATAACACGTTTATAAAACCATCTGTGTCACTCTAATTCATTAAATCCATCGATCGTCCTTTTGTCAACAATGGGTGCGCGCCGCTGATGGCGCTTGCACTTCAAAATATTCCACAGACCCATATAACGATATATAAATTAGATATCAAATAACTATTATATAAGCAATAATATTATCAAACCATCTGTGCAGTCTAAATCATTAAATCCATCGATCAAATTCCTCGTCCTTTGTCAACAACGCTGCGCATGCGCCCTGACGTCAGCCTTGTCATTATTCCACAGATCTAGTATATAACTATATTGTAGCGTTAACAAAGTACAAGGAAAGACGTGGGTTTGGTAAACGGTTCTTTGTATTTAACAAAACAAACTTCCAGGCGTGTGGTGGCGTGGACTCCCAGCCACGGAGGTGGAAGAGAGATCCATAGAATAGGACCGGGCATGCGTAAAAGCCATGACCGAGCCCCATCCACCGTCCCCGGATAGCCACCCGGCCGAGCGCTGGCCCCCGACTTCTATCCTCGGAGGTGAAAGAGAGCTCCGTAGAGTAGGACCGGGCGTGCGTAAAAGCCATAATAGTTTTTCAAACCTTCTGTGTCACTCCAAATCCTTAAATCCTTCAAACTCTTCGTCCTCCGTGTCACTAAGAAACAAAGCCGCTAATGATGCCGGTGAAATTCATATTACAGTAATCCCTTGCTACATCGCGGTTCGTTTATTGCGGTTTCATTTTTTTTTTGGGGGGGGGGGGAGTTTTGAAAAAAACACATAAGTCACTCATCATAAGTCGCCCCCAACCAAACGCCATTTATAGTCCGAAAATTACGGTAATAAAATGAAAATGCTTTTTAAAAAAATTTCATAAATTCCAGATTAACTACAAAATGATCTGTTTTCACTATTTTATGTATGATACATACATGCTTATGGGGTTCATTTAAATTTATTTTCTTACCGAACAGAGGAAGGTCGAACAGTCATTTGAGATTTGCAGTATACTTTATTAAGCAACACTTGATAAATACACCATTAAGAAAAAACACTACCAAAACTAAGGAAAACAAAACTAAAATGAAGCATGTTCGAAAATATAAAAACGAACCAACACATAATTCAATCAAGATGTCTTTGTTTCCCCCCACCTGTTTGATTCCTCAAAACATCACTCAGCGACTGAGGATTCTCTACTCAAAAATCCTGGCATCAGTGCAGAGCATGCCACAGGATGCTGCCTACAGGAAGTATACTGAACAGTTGGTCAATGAGAGGTTCAGCCACGTCAAAACGGTCAGTTACCTTATAACTATTTAATTGATCAATCCAATACAAGTAAATGTTGTTTGCAGGAGCCTGATGTTGAGCAATTAGAGAAGAAGATTAATTGTGGACAAATTGAAGAAATAATTTTTCAGGTACTGAGATGGGATTTTGACTAAGCAAAGAACATTAATTATTATTGAATGATTAGGATGGATACATAGTCATTTTCTGTTTCATTTCAATTTAATTGTACAACTAAATTTAAGTCCGGCACAGTAATACAATGAAGGTGCTGTTTTCATGTTTACAGGCCGAATGTGAGCTGGCTCTATCAAGAAAGATGACCGAGTGGAAACCATGGGAACCTCTGATTGAGGAGCCTCCTCCTAACCAGTGGAAATGGCCCATCTGAAAATACTTGTGACCTATATTACTGCCATTATTATTAAAATGAATCCATTCAGACAGAAAGTTAGTTTCACTGTGATGGTTCCAAATTATTAAGCATGTTTTTGTCACTGCAATTTTTTTAAATACGTAAATACAATGTTCCAAAGTTCACATCGAATTTTTTTTTTTTTTTTTTAACTTAAGATTTAAAATGTCCTTATTTCATCCACTTGATTTGTCACAATTAGATTTTGGCCAAAGTTTAATTTTTCATTAGTTCCAACTCAAAAAGCAGAAGTCGAACTAACTCGTAGTAGCATAGAACCATTTTGAGCACTCAGTTGTCATCATCCTTTCACTTCCAATGAGGTGGCCCTCTGCAACAGCTGGAGCATTATGGGATAGATTGGTGCAAACTCCTTCCCCTGCCGAGCCCTTACAGAAAGGACATACGCCTCCAAAGTGCCCCTGTTGAAAAATACAAATGATCAACTTACATCTGGAAATTATTTTACTCAGTGCAAAACTGATAGATTTTTTTTTTTTCTTTACAGAGGATAGCTGTAAAATCACAATGAGATCGGAATAATTTTATTAGGTTGCAAGTTAAAAGTCTTTTGTAACGTATTTGTCTCGGGTGTTCATCATAGTCAGACATGGGACCAAGTCACACATGTGCAAGTCAAGTAAGTCTCAAGTATTTACCTTCAAGTCTCAAGTCCCAAGTCATTTTTTTCTTGGGCAAGTCAAGTCCTTAAATAGGTCAAGTCCAAGTCAAGTTAACTAGTTTTTATTTATTAACTTGCTCCATATTAAATCATATATACTTAATTCAGTTTCATCATCATATTCATTGCATTAAAGCTATATATACACACCTATTTAGATAAATGAAAAGCACTTACTTGGCAGAATGACGGACAAAGTTTGAAGTTGTCGTCTGGCTGTCCAAAATGTTTTTGTTGCATATCTCGCACTGCGCTGTCCGTCTTTTGCCGTCGTAAAAGTAATTGCGATAGCCGAAGGTGATGACTCGCGGTACCGCTCCCGCTGACATGTTTGCGCACGTCTGATATAAAGGGGTGTGATTCCCCAATAAACACGTTTGGTAGGTAGAGAGGGCACGACTGATTGACAGGGTAGTGATCCAATCATGACAACTCCATTCTCAGCCTGCGCTCTACTGTGTTATCGATAATATTTTTTTAAATGTATTATTAATTTTATATTCAAACTGAAAACAAACTAAACAACACTGAAGTCATTCAAGTCATCGTGTCTCAAGTCAAGTCCCGAGTCTTTAACTTCCAAGTCCAAGTCGAGTCTCTAGTTTTTTCATTTTTTGTCAAGTCAAGTCACAAGTCATCAAAACAGCGACTCGAGTCGACTCGAGTCCAAGTCACAGTGACTCGAGTCCCCATCTCTGATCATAGTACACAAAAAAAACAAAAACAATCATTGATTACCTGATGAGCGTGAGACGGTCTCTCTCTGACGGATGGTCATCCATCCATTGGGAGTAACGAGTGACCGACCACTCAGCTCTCTGAGGGGACAACCGTACATCAACTACAATCTTCTTAAAAAAAAAAAAAAAAAAAAGCATTTTTGACTGTTTTTTTATTTTTTTTAATTTCACAGTGATAAATGTGTGTAATTGGTACAGACCTGGTAAGGTGACTTGAGCTCTGACGGAGCCCTAGCGAAGAGAAAGTGAAGCACAGTGCTGTAAGGAATCAGGTCACCCACAGCCGGACTCTTGACTATCAGGTTACTTGTCTGAAACAGCAGTGGCCTGAAAGATAGCATCAACAGTAATGTAGAGTAACATTAACAATGTTGATTGGAAGTATTGTTATGCTTTGCCCGTGGCCACAATAACAGCCTGTTATTGTGGTTAGCAGCCTATTTCTGCTCACGTTACCAATATTGGCCATACTTGCACATCAAACGTCAAAGTTAGCTTAATGTCAGCATTAGCATGCAGCTCGTAAGGAGCATGTTGAGTATTCAAAGTCAAAGTCAGCTTTATTGTCAATTTCTCCACATGCCAAAGACACAAAGAAACCGCAATTTCGTTCCCCCCTATCCCACGGTGACAAGACATGGCTCACAACAGACAAACAAGTAACAAGTATAACAAAAGCGTGCTGAATAAATAACACAACAATAAATAAATAAATAAGAGGAGCAGAAAAAAAAGGAGCAAGTGCGCGTACAGCAGACATTCCCGAAAATAGCGCAACAGTGCCACACGCTACGCAGAAGGGGGTAGCGAGTTCAGGGCCCTAACAGCCTGGGGAAAGAAGCTGTTTGCAAGTCTGGTGGTGCGGGAGCGCAGGCTCCTGTACCTCTTCCCAGAGGGCAGAAGGTCAAACAAAGAGTGAGCCGGGTGACTCACATCTCTGGCAATCGAGGTTGCCTTGCGGGCGAGATGGGAGGTGTAAATGTCCTTCAGGGAGGGGAGCGAAGCACCAATAATCTTACCAGCCGTATTCACTATGCGCTGCAGGGCCTTCAAGTTCTGTTCAGTGCAGTTACCACCCCAGACAGCGATGCAACTGGTGATGACGCTCTCAATAGTGCCACGGTAGAATGTAGACAGGACTGCCTGAGGAGCACATGCACGCCTGAGCTTCCGCAGGAAGTACAGGCGGCGCTGAGCTTTCTTTGCCAGTGACGAGGTGTTTGCGGACCAGGAGAGGTCCTCACTGATGTGCACCCCCAGGAACTTGGTGCAGCTCACCCTCTCCACCACAGCACCATCGATGATCAGCGGCAGGTGTGTTGTGTGACCCTTCCGGAAGTCAACAATGATTTCCTTGGTCTTATTAACGTTCAGCAGGAGGTTGTTGTCCCTGCACCACGTGGTCAGAAGGTCAACCTCCGACCTGTACCGAGTCTCGTCGCCCTTTGTGATGAGACCCACCAGAGTCGTGTCGTCAGCAAACTTCACTATGCGGTTGTCGCTGTAGGTCGCAGTGCAGTCATGCGTCAGCAGGGTGAAGAGTAATGGACTGAGCACGCAGCCCTGGGGGGCCCCCGTGCTCAGCGTGATGCTGGCGGAGATTTTGTCGCCAACACGCACCACCTGAGGCCTCTGACAGAGGAAGTCCAGTATCCAGTTGCAGAGGGAGGTACTGAGGCCCAGCTCGTCGAGTTTGCAGATGAGTCGCTGCGGCACAATGGTGTTGAAGGCAGAGCTGAAGTCCACAAACAGCAACCTCACATATGAGTCCTTTCTCTCCAGATGGGTGAGGGCCGAGTGGAGGGCAGAGCAAATACTATATGTTTGTTTTTAACATGAGCTTGAATGAGATTGGTTAATTTTCAACACAGCCACATCCTACTAGGAACAGGGAGCATACTTGTGCAAACACATTAACTGCCTTGTCAGCATATTGTAACAAATTAATTGACTCTTGTTTTGAGCTACATTTGAATATAACTTGTTTAAATGTGTCACGTGCTAATATATCGCTTTTTAAATTCTTTATATGATCAGCAAGTCGTAACAAATTAATGTACTCTCGTTTTATGCTACATTTGAAGTTAACTTGTCTAAACGTGTCACGTGCTAATGTATCGCTTTTTAAATTCTTTATATGATTGGCAATTTCGACAAAGTCGCTCAGCTTTTCCTCAATGTCAAGTTAAAGAGTCAAAGACATACCTAAAAGATCGGAGCACTCTATAAGGTTTCCCCAAATCCGACACTCGTCTGCATAGCGGAGCCACAGCCATCTCCATCTTGGAAAAGACAACTACAATTACTCCAAATAACGCATGTGTACAGTCAACTAAAAAACATTATTTTAAGAGCAAACTTGTGCAAAGTCAGCGGCCAGACGCATCTTCCCGCCTTCGCCCAGTGGACGCAACAAGCTGGCGTGCCGAACGAACAGCTCGATCGCTCTCTGAGCTATGGACTCGGTGCTTTCGTAGATGAAGTCTGTACACTCAAAGTGTCGGAAGTAGTCAGTCATGACTCTGGAGATAAACCCCTGCAACTCCTTCATGTAGAGGGAGCAGACAACATCAGGCTTATCAGGACTGGGCAGCTTGCTGCAACACACACACAAAATACTCTATAAATATTACATATGATGAATATGTACTATAGACTGCAACACACACAAAATATACTATAAATATTATATACAGTGATCGCTCACTACTTCGCGTTTCGTTTATCGCAGCTTCACTACATTGCAGATTTTTTTTCCAAATTAAAAAAACATTTAAAAGTCAAAATAAAACTTCTAAATTGAGGAGACAGGTGTCTAACCTTTAGGACAATGTAGTATTGCTCCAAATGTACGTTTACATTCCTTTAGAAGTCCGTTTTCGCGTGTTAGCACGATCGCGAATTAGCATCTTTCCGCTAACTCGTTAGCCTGCCCCCCAGTACTTCTTGTAGGTGACCGTACTTCGCGGATTTCACTTATTGCGGGTGGTTTTTGGAGCCAATTATCCGCGATAAACAAGGGATTACTGTATGTTGGAGCCTATTTAATTTCTTATGTTGATTGTATTAATATAATTATTATTTGTGGTCTGGCTTATGAATTATTTCTGTTTTATATGTGAAGCCAGAGAGTACCAGTGCCAGTCAAGTCTCCTCCTCCTTTGCAGCCACCTTCTACCTATAATGAGGGAGTTAGGACAGGTGTAGGGTTTTTATTTGGGGGGGGGGGGGGGGGGGGGTGTTCTTGGTTTTGAAGGAGGAGTAGTGATACTGTTTTTTTCAACCACTAAAATCATTACTAGATTATGTTTTATTGTTTTATTTTTCTTGTATTAAAGTCAACCCAGAGATTTACGTTTAATGTAAATAAATACCTTTGTTGGATTGAAGACCTATCTCCGCGAGTGCTTTTTGGTTTAGTGGGTTTAAGACTCCTTACAAGCTACTCTTATTTTTGTGGTGACAATTTTTGGAATACAAGAGTAGCCATAACACTGTATAATGTATATGTACTATAGTCTTCAAGGAAATAACTGACCCCGAGAAGTCCTCATGGTGTAACGTGATAATGATTGCCTCGATAGAATCACTGACTGACTGCAAGAGCGGCTGCACTGCATTGCTCATCAGGGCCAGCACTTCCTGAATTCCAAAAAATAGAAACCAATGTGACTGCATGCACGCACATACAGTGGTAAAATTAAATTACAATGCAAACTGGAGTCCAACTAAAAATCTTGTTGAAGAAAATTTTGTCTGCGTCATCATTTATCTCTATCTAGTTGAGCTTGATTGTTCACCTCCAAAGACAAAGAGAGCGCCTCTACGGGAGATGTCAGACATGACCCCAATTCAGAAATGATCTGAGAAATGAAAACAAAACGGTCACTTTCAACAAGATATGTAGACCAACCATCCCTGAATTTCAGAATCTTTATCAAACCTTGGCAACGGCCTGCTGCAGACGGTAGAGTGAGTTGACTACTGCAGTGTTCCTCCTTTGGCCTTCAGATAATGGGCCAATCACCTGACTGGCATCACTCTGAGTACACAACTACACAACCAAAAGAAAATTAGTTTCAAAACTGTTCCATACTGGTGCTGCATATATACAAAGAGTTATTTATTTTTATTTTTGGGGCTGTAAGGCACACCAGACTATAAATTGCATCAAGGCACATTAAGAGATAACAGACCAGTACAGCAAATACGTAAACCTTTATTCAACTTTAACACATCATTCATTCATTCATAATGCGCACCATCGATTTTTGAGAAAATTCAAAAGATTTTAAGTGCGCCTTAAAATCCGGGAAATATATGGTGAACGTACCAGCTGTTCAGACTTGACACAGAAGAGCTGCACGGTCTTGGCAGCGTTCTTGGCAACAGCAAGAGAAAGGTCTGAATCCATGGATGCAACATTCAGCTCACTGCAAACAATAAAGCAAAGACATTTAACAGATTTTCTTAAACTCATTAAACGCTATTTAAAAAGGTAAGAAACTTGGCATCTTGCATGGGGGCCATTATTTGAGCAAATACAGAGTATTCAGGGAAGTCGCAAGTAATGTGCTGGATTTTTTGCACACTTAAAATCTGTTTCTCAAAATTGACTGTGTGCGCCTTATGTATTCATGTCGAAACGAACTTTAAAGTTTGACTCATTTGCTGTACTGGTTCGTCTCCATTAATGTGTGATAATGCGCCTTATAACCCAGTTTGTCCCGTACAGTAATTCCTCGTTTATTGCGGATAATTGGTTCCAAAAACCACCCGCGATAAGTGAAATCCGCGAAGTACGGTCACCAACAAGAAGTTCTGGGCAGGCTAACGAGTTAGCAGAAAGATACTAATTCGCGATCGTGCTAACACGCGAAAACGGACTTCTAAAGGAATGTAAACGATTATTTGGAGCAATACTACATTGTCCTAAAGATTAGACACGTTTCCTCAATTTAAAAGTTTTATTTTGACTTTTAAACGTTTTTTTTAATTTGGAAAAAAAAAAAGCGATGTAGTGAAGCTGCGATAAACGAAACGCAAAGTAGCGAGGGATCACTGTATATGGAAACTTCCCCCCAAAACAAATCATCATTGAGACTTTCCCCTTATGGTTGGAAAAATATGGTACTTGCCTGCTGATGGTCTTGATGATGCTCTCCAACTCATCATTGGAGGGCGGGTTGCGACCTCCCATTGGAAACACAAGGTTAATGGGGTCAAAGAGCCGAGAGAGAGATTTGGAGAGGTACGCTGCTTCATACGGTTGAAGAGAATCCTTCAGGGCTCTTTCTAGACTGCGCACACACAAATAGATAGATTTACAGGTCAAACACAAATTTTTCTTCAAATGAAATGCTCACTTGTAGTCCTGTTTTCTTTGAGAGAATAGGTCAAGGCTGTCCGTTTCTGGCTCCAGAGTGGTGTCCATCCCACCGCTGTTAATCAGCGAGCTGTGCAGGCTGGCACTATACTGCTGGAGACGACGCCACAGCTCGTTGTAGAGTCGCAACAACTTTGGATACTCTCCTTCAAACGCTTGCTTCAGAAAAGATGAGGCTGATGTAGAAAAAATAAAGGATGAGGCGCACAATTGACCATGTCAAAAATTTTTTCCCCCAACTCTGTTGCAAATACTTTACAGGTAAAGCAGATTCTTACCTTGAGTTGCTTTGTGAAATTCTTCTCTTAATTTGGTAGTTACATCAGTCCAAAAGGTGCGGAGTATATCGGGCTCACCATCCTGTCATTATATGAAACAAAATTATCATTTTATACTTTGGCTCAATGTGCATTATTCGAGCACTCATAGCAAAAATAAATAGAACTGCTATACATTGGGGTAAAAACCCTTCAAGATAGGCAATTCGATATTTTGTGTTTTTGTTGTCAAACAAAATGCAACAATTTACTATGATCCTTAACAATGGTGATGACCAAGGTTATAAAAAAAATTCTGAAACTGTAAAGCATTAATAAAAGAAAACCAAAAATGCTTTAAAAATACTGAAATTACATCTTACGTTCATAAAACTAACATTAGCAAACATTTTCATCAAATAATCATACATTGGCCTTCAAAGTTCATTCTAGACTCATTAGATATTTAAATTGGTCTTGCTGTATGTCCGAACAAAAGGAGAAAGGTTAACTCATCATTTGATATTCGTATTTTTTACACAATATCTAATAAACTTTTCTCCTTCATCTTGCACTTGACAAATACTCTGTATTGCAAAACTAAAATTAATGCTAAAACTAATAAAAACAGGCATGAGGCATTTGAAAAATATAACTAAATAAAACAAAAGAAAAAGAGTACTACAATGAAAAATCCTAAACTATTACTATTACCTTAATAATCTCATCAATGAAACACTTATGAGTAACAGGGTCTCTTTTCTTCATTAAGACCTTCTGAAGATGCTGCACCTGGAAAAAAAAATGATACTGAATTGCTGAAAATCTTTTTTTTTCATATTATCTCCTATTCTTTACTTCCTCACTTGTTTGCAGGCAGCACATATCTGGTCCATTAGTTTCTCCAGGTTTGTCCAAAGAGCAGCGCGGAAAGCTGCTGTGCTGCCTGGAGTTGGAAGAACTGCTCTTCCAGGGGCACCTGAAGGGAAGATATTCCGTTGGCTACACTTGAAATTTGTGCAAATACAGCACAGTCACACAATGGTTGTGCAAATACAAAGAAGAAAGAGGCCCTAGAGCAGGGGTGCCCAAACATTATATATATATATACACATATATACATATACATATATATATATATATATATATATATATATATATATATATATATATATATATGTATGTCAACATGAAAAAAGTCCTCCCATTCCCTATGAAAGTGATACTTTTTTTAAAAATCTTTTTACTATGTCCAGCTGCCCTTTTTATACCCTTTCTTAAGTTTAAGAGTAAAAACAGGGATCTGACAATTGGAGGGAACTCGCGAGCGTTAGTGTTGTGTTGTTAGCGCCGTTGTTTGCGCACGCGTCAAGTGCGAAAAAGACCCAAAAACATTTTAATGTCACGCGATCGACCAGTAGTGGCTAGGTGATCGACCGGTCGATCGCATATTGGGCACCCCTGCCCTAGAGAATTATAACAGCATATTATATTTTGTGTTTCTTGCTTTCGGCAAGGATCTCTGATTCCAACCATGAACATCTTTCTCAACCATTTTGTGTGTTTTGAGTTGTTTACCTCTGGGGTTGGACGGCTGTGTCAGGCCCTTAATGTCCAGAGCACTGATGATGCTGTCCCGTATGCTTGTCTGGTAAGCCCCCACAACGGAGCTGATGGTCTCCCTCAGACTACCAAGGTTGTAGAAAACCTGCAAGGCGGTACCAACCTGCGTAGGATTCTGACACACAGAGAGAAAATAACGATTTCATTTGCAGAGAGTATCCAAAACTCGCATTAGAAATGTGATGTTCTGCCACTTTGTGTGTGTGTGTGTGTGTGTGTGTGTGTGTGTGTGTGTGCGTGTGTGTGCGTGTGTGTGCGTGTGTGCGCGTGTGTGCGTGTGCGTGTGTGCGTGTGCGTGTGTGTGCGACTTCTTACCTGAATTTCTGTGCCCTGGTCCAATAATCGCTTGGCCTGGTTTTCCACCTCCAGCCTTGCTCTACTGATCAGTACCAGGTCATTCTCAATCACCTCAATGCCGCTCAAATCGACTCCTTGTGACAGATAATCTGGTGTATTTGCAGGGGAAAAGAAAGAGAAAGGAAAAACAATTTAATGTTTTAATGAATTCCACATGTGGCAGTGTGACTATGGAATGAGCGCAAAAATGCCATATCTGAAATGAATGAAACATTTAACGTTTTTTCCCCCACAAATTCTAATCTCAGGCCACCTCAACAACTCAGATCACAATACTAATGGCCACTATGACTTTAACTGAAGGTCCACGAAAGCGTTTTCTTCTGAAGTAATTACTGTCAACCCCAAGAAATTAGATGAGAGGGAAATTCAGACTCTGATTAGAGAATTCTAATTTACATCTCTCACAAGAATACAGCATCCAGTTCAACTCTAGATAATCTTTAGCATGCAGCACACAACCATTTCATTAATACATTTATTTCCTCTTACAAACTTTGTTTTTCAGATGAGACATGGAGCAATAAAAACACAGCTAATATCCGCCCGAATACAGATCCGGGCAAAATTAGAGTTGTTGCTCTGCTGTACCATTTGTTTTTTCTGTTTGTTTTTTTACAGAGGTGAGAACACTGGGCGGTAACCCCTGGTACAACTCTAAAGTGGTTCAATTCCTGTTTCAAGAACAGGTCGTACTTTATTGAAATTGTTAATCGCGTCTCGGACCAAATGATTATGACCTTCGGGGTTCCTCAGGGGTCAATCCCGGAACCCTTTTGTTCATGCTGTACAAGCTTCCATTCACAGCTGTAAAGTGTCCAACCACAACTCTGCAGATGATACACAGATACTACATCTAAATGATGACGCTACTGTACGTGTTTGCACAGTGCTGGTTACACATGGTCTGCTCACTGGGCTCTTTAAACAAGCTATAAGACAGCTGCAGTACATCCAGAGTGTTCCTGTGTAACAGAACTAAGAGGCTTCACTGTATATTCGACAAAACAATGTCCTGACCTAGTTCGTTGAGACTGTGAGCAGCCTTCGTTATCTCCCGACTGCCACCCTGAAGCTGAACCTGAAGCCTCTTGCTTAAGTGCAAGATACGAATAATTCTCCGCAGAAGGTCACAGGCCACCTGGACAGTGAGGGGATAGCAGAAACGAGTGATTGAGTGAAGGTACTGCTTTGACTATCACTCATACCAATGACAAATGTAAAGAAAAAAAATTGTGAAAAATAAAGAAATATACAGGCCTTACCTGTAATCTGCTCAGCTGAGTGATCCTGGCCACGATCTTGTTGTACGGGTCAACTATTTTCGTTCTTATCCTGAAAATACATCAGGAGGAAATCAGGACACGCTTTATTATCACAGTGTAACACACCAGGCCAGGTAAACTTTACTTTTTAACCATATTTCTTAACGTGAAAATAAAAGAGCATTTTATATCTAACAAATTGAATTCTGAATAATCTTACAGTTTTACACTTATCAATATGTGTTTGACAGGAGACATAAAAGCATCCAATGATAATTGCGTCAGTCTGGAAAAGAACATGACGACAGTTAGGGGCCACAACGTTTACCTGTCAACAGCTGCCTGTAGTGCACTGATCCTCGTCTGCATCATCTGGAGGACCCCTGAAGACAAAGGTGTTTTTTTTTCAGTAAAACTTTGCAATGATCATATTTTGTCATGTTACCTTTGTGTTATAAAAGATAGCAGTACCTTCAAGAGACTCTATCCCAGTTGCCTGAGCCAGTAAGTCTTCATGTCTGGCAACTACCTGGAATGCAAAGAAAAACATATTACATACTGTTGTTTATTATAAAAGAGTACATATAGTCTATAAGAGACCAATCACATTGTGCTGGTGTCATCTCTACAGTTCGAATGTCTGACACACACACACAAAACAATACCCAATTAAAAAAATTTAAAAATTGGTGCTTTGTTACTTTGGTGGAATTGACCATTCCAACCAGAATATCAAAATTCGATGTACAGTAATCCCTCGTTTTCTGCGGGTAATTGGTTCCAAAAAAGTGAAATCCGCGAAGTACGGTCAACAACACGAAGTACTGGGCAGGCTAACGAGTTAGCGGAAAGATGCTAATTCGCTATCGTGCTAACACGCGAAAACGGACTTCTAAAGGAATGTAAACAAACATTTGGAGCAATATTACATTGCCCTAAAGGCTAGACACACGTTTCCTCAATTCAGAAGTTTTATTTTGACTTTTAGATGATTTTTTTGATTTGGAAAAAAATCCACGATGCAGTGAAGCCGCGATAAACAAAACGCGAAGTAGCGAGGGATCACTATTTTCTTTCATCTCTAGGTAAAACTCGAAAATGGACTGCAAACGTCAGCCACAATTCGGTGACTTGAAGGTTGTGTGTGTGGCGTTCCTGCCTGGCTGTGCAGCTCTTTATCAAGTTGACTGATTCCTTGTGCCAGCTTCGCCAGCTGTTCAGCGATGACAGCATGGTGGATCGCTTGAGCTGCATAAACCTTCACATCGAAATCCCCAGACAAGAAATCTGCGTAGAACTCTACAAATTCAGAAACATAATTCATTTTACGCAAAATTTCCCATATTTTTTCAAATTACGTTATTATTTATTATTTTATTTATTTTACCGTCTTTTAACGACAAATTTATGGACGCATCTTTGCCGCGAGACAAGTTATCCATGTTGACTTCCGTAAACGACCCAAAGTATTCGGAATTCTTCTTCGGCGTGTTATTTTCTTCTTCGTGGCAGCCATAGACACAATATATAGTAGAAACAGCCATAGGTACAATACAAGCTTACGCCTTGCGATAGTTCAGCCCTCTGCCACGGTATATCAGTCTGTCTGCCATATTGAATGTGGCAAATCCGCCCATAAACTGGAATATAAATGGGTTATTTCCATAAAGCGGCATTCTACAAAGTGCAAATCTCGTTGGATCATCTAAACATATATATAGAATATAAAAAAAGAAAATGTCAATATTTATTATGGTAACAATATCCTACCAGTAAATATTTGTATTTGTCCTCAACAGTGTTGATGAGCATAATAGCAAGATCAACATCTTCTTTAATAAAACAACATTTATTTATTTTTTTACTCTGTTCATTTTCATATGCCAGATCAATTATAGTAGTCAGTCAGTGGTGGTGAGTCTGTCCTGGTGTTTCTTTTTTCACATCATTATACTTAGTTTTCTGCCATTTCTTGGATTTTGATTCCTATTTGGTATCTCAATTGGTCTTTTTGAAATTACTTTTAATTGCACTTGTACTCATAAATTTATAAACCAGACTGCTTCACTTCACTTGTACCAGTAGTGCCCATCTCCAACATATATCCTTCCAGTAAATATTTGTATTTGTCCTCTACAGTGTTGATGAGCAGAACAGCAAGATCACCATTTACTTTTAAAGTACTTTATAACATAATCTGATATAGACTTTCAATTTATAAAGATTACATTATAAGAATTTACATAAAATGATACAGAGTAAGAAGTGTTTTGTAATATAGTATTTGAAAATAATAAAGAAAATAATCTCATGATACTCTATTGAGCTTAACTGACAAAAAAAAATTTAATTTGTTAAATCAGCCCAAGTAAATGAATTCACTATCTTGTACTAGCTTCTGTGACTTTTTCCCAAGAAAAAAGACATTTCAAACAGAAAACAGTTCTAGGCCTCTCAGTCCGAACATAAAAAAGGATTCTTATGGGGTTCAGTTAGTTTTCTTTATATGTGGAGTGCAGTCTTACCTCTAAACCGAAAGTACCTCAAGATGACGTTTCTCAATAATTGCTGGTATTTAAATACTGACATTTCAGAATACACACAAGTGTAGGAAAATTAACTGGACGAAATGGGATTACATTGACATTTTTTCATTCTTACAGAACAAAATAAAAAAAATGAACAACCCTGCAATTGCTTGGCGATCTGTCCAGTCAAACCTGTCTTTTTCACTTTTACAGTATAAAACAGGTTTAAATCTGTCTCAAATACAAGTGACCCCCAAAGTAATCTATGATAGTACTATATATTTTGTCCACCTGTGTACATGTTTTGGTATAGCTCATATAGAGTGGACAATGGCTATATTGCACCCGTTGTTTCCAAGATACTCCTTACTTAAAATGTTGGGGCTCTTCTTGAGTCCGATACCAAGTAGTCCTTTTCCTTCTTACACACTGTCATCACACTTGTGACCAGCAAGGCAGGATCCCAACTGCTGCAAAGCCTAGCAAAGGTCAATCTGTGGCAAATCTTGTGAAGTTGCAAGGACGAATCAAGTAAAGGGGACTACGGAACTCCTGTCATCCTCCTCTCAAGCCGATCCAGCTTCTCCAGATTTTCTTTCAGAAGTTTGGACCCAGGATTGAGATTCAATGCTCTCTGATAGTACATGCGGGCTGCTGTATAGTCTCGCTGCAGAAACATGAACAGACCCACATACTTTGATTTAGGACATATTTGTGTTTAAAAATGTTGGAATGGAGCTGTGAGAGACAGAGGAAGGATATTATCAATTTTATTTGGACGAGAGTTTTTATACCTTGATATGTTGAATCCCTCCCATGTTCATCCAAGCTTGTGACTGATCTGGGTTGAGTTCCACAGCAAATTTATAGCTCTAGTGAGGAACGTAAACATTGAGGTAGATATTAAGAAGAATGGCTCCACTGACCAAGCAGCACAATGACAAAGTGTGCTTGTATGGACATCTGAGTAACTCTGAGAAGATTGTGAATTGAAACAAGAATCAGTCTGTAAACAACAGAAGTACACAAAAGGACAAGAACGGTACCTCGAAAGCTAGGTCCAATTGGTTCATCTCTCGTAGCTGGTTTCCTTTAGAGAAATACAATTCCGCTCTCACTGCAAGATCACTGGGATTCTGGTGTAGAGCGTTGTTCAGAGCTTCCAGAGCCTGACGCAAACAGATAAAGCCACCCATTTATCGTCATGGTCTTTAACAATTTTATTCTCTGCTGTGCTCTCATAACAAAACTGAGAAAACAAAATTAATTGCCGCACTGGCAATCCAGACAGTTGTGATGGATATGTAGGATTTTAGGGCATTTTATTCATTATGAACGATCATGCCTACGACAAAAATTGTACAAAACTATAAACAGTAAACTATAGAAAAGGAGAAACAAATATACAAACTGAGTTTCTATCGTAATTACTAAAATGGAACACATCTTCAACTTTTGAATAATTGAATATACTGCACACCTCTGTGTGGTTGCCTTGCTTGCTGTAGATAGAAGACAGGAGGCGGTAACATTCAATGCATCTGTTTCCTCTGGAAATGATGTCCCGGGTCATTTTCTCTGCGTCTTTTGTATAGCCAGCCATGGCTAATACTTGCGCCTGGATGGAAACACAGACAAGTCAAGATGCCATACAGGTTTATTGTAATGTGTTGACTGTCTATTGGAAGGTTATTGGTTAAGCTGATAACAACCAGACAGTACTTTCTTGTGTAATGCTTTCTTCATTTAAATATTATTTTTACAAATTGCGGGTTACGTTGTTGTCGCTAATGCAACAATTGCATGCCGATATGCAATTAGCTCTGTGTGTTTGTGTCTCGAGTAGTTGTGGTGGTCGCAGTCAGTGTTGTTACACTTATATGTAAAAATATGTTTTACATGGTACACGTATTGAATTGGCCAAGCCTTGGAAGTGCAACTCGTCAAGTTGAGGGTATAGTAGAAATGACAAAAAGAAGTTTTTTAAAGGAACAGCCCCACAGTTGTAGTTATCACATAAGCTAACATCTAAGCTAGCACCTTCAACTTCTTCCTCAGAATTATGGGAATCATCTTAAAATGTGATGAAACTATTTCTGGATGTCGTGCTTATGTGTATGCTAACCAGTGCTAGCCGAATGTCAGTGTTCTCTGGCTGTAGGCTAACAGCCTCTCTGTAAACATGCAAGGCATCATCGTAGCGGCCAGTGTTGTAGTACAGCGCCCCAAGTGGTGCGAGAATCTCCACCTTCCTTGTCACTTGAAGTGCTCTGCAGGGAGGTGTCAAGGATCATGGTTACTAGTTAGAAGCTGTTCAGTTTGATAATACAGTTCCTTACTACCAGCCCCTCTTACTTTTAAGACAATCTGCTATGTGCTTCTTTAATTCATCTGACAAAAAATACTATCAATTTAGGTACCTTTTATACCAGGACTCTGCCTCTTTGTTCAAATTGGAAGAGCGGAGAAGGCGGCCCAGGTTCACCATCGCCACATAATGAGCTGGTTTAAGTTGAATTGCCTGCTGGTAGTGAACAGTTGCCAGCTCCTCCTTTCCTATGGAAGAGGAAGTGTAAGCAGGAGTCAACAGTTTTTGAGAATGTTCAAACTAAAAATGGTTACTTTACCAGTATCCACCAGAAATACCCCATAGTTATTATGCAGGTCTGAGCTGTCAGGACAATTCTTGATACCATTTAAATACATATCACGGGCTTCAGCGTAGCGTTTCTGTAAGAATGTAGATAGAGAGGACTAAATTAGTGCAAGCTGTCAGCGTCAAGTATTTTGTTTATAAAAAAAAAAAGACTATTTAATGGTTTTCTTTTGCTAATTATGCTTCAATACCCAGACTATCTTGGCAGCAATTGTGCCCCGCGTACGGAGAGAATATGAAAGCCCCACAAATTCAGGTTTGAGCTGGGAATGGACTCTAAGTGCTCTTGAATGTAACTCCAACATTACCTATATGAATCAAAGTTCCCCAAAATTTTAGAACAGTTGAATGAGGCTTGAAAAGAGTCAAAAATTTGACTATTTAATAAACTACCACTCAGTACTCACACAACAAAGGTTTTTTGAACTGTACTAAAAATTTACCTGGTCAGCATAGAGTGATGATAGACTGGAATAAGCATCGGCGAAATGTGGGCCATAGTTAATGGAATTCTTCAGCAGTACTTCTGCTTCTTTCTCCTTGCCCTGTGACCTAATTAATAACATCATCATCATAATTATGTTCATAATCCCAGGCCAACTTTCACATCATTACAGACTCCACAGATACTCCAAATAAATTAACCTCATTCTTTTTGTACCAAATATTAAAAAAAACAGTGGACAATAAAAAAACAAAAAACATTTCCTATTAATTTCCAAATGCTGTACACCAGATAGTGCTTGTCCCATCACCAACTTCTTTAAGGGGCAAGGAGAAGCTGAATAAAAAAAAAAGCTTAAAGAGTGTGACTGACTTGAGGAGGTTTCCCAGGTTGAAGAGTGCTCGATTATGTTGAGGATTGATGTCCAGTGCGCTCCTGTAGTAGCGCTCAGCCTCCTCCAGATTGTGTGTCAGAGTGCCGAGGTTGTTCATAGCACTGGCATGGCGGGGGAACAACCTGAAAATTAAAGGAAATTTCAGAAAATGTATTATCGAAAAACAAAGAATTATGTTTTGTTAAATATTTTTCCTTTTGTTTTAATTTGTAGTTTTTGGTTAAAGAAAGAAAACATCCTTCAGGTCATTCAAACAACTTGAAACTGACAACAACAAAAATCTAAACTTAAATTACCACAGTATATTACAAATATGTTTGGTTTTCTTATTTGTTGTGGCTTAAAATTTAAATGACCCTAATCAGATTTGATGCTTTCATCACAGAATTTCCGCAAAATTGTTTTGCTTCTCTTTCTGAGACATTGCAATGAAGATGCATTAAATACATACATCGGTCAGAATCGAACCTGAGAGCAATGGTGTAGTGATAAATGGCTTCTTGGTGCCGAGTGCTGTCCTTTAGAAAGTTTGCGTAGTTGTAGTGCACTTTGGCATTGTGAGGAAGAGTCCAGATACCAGAACTGAAACAAGGTGAAGAGGAGAAATAATTATTTACAGCCACCAAATAGAAAACATTCAAAATAAAACAATGATTCCAAATTCATTTGCTGTCATTCATATTTGAATGATCAACAAAAAAATATTATTATTATTATTATATTTATAATTAACAACATGAATGACGCTCAGAGCACAGATTCTAGCCAGATGAAAAAAATATATATATTTTTTTTCTATCATTACCAGTCATATAGTCTGTAATTCACGCACTCACCTGAAGAGAGCCTCTCTGGAAAGCCAGACTTTATTCTGCTGAACCGTCTTCCAGGAGAACAGCAGTAGCAGCAACAGCATGGAGGCACTAAGGATTGTGGTGCCAAAACGGCCCACCAAAGAAGAGAGACGACTGAAGCCATGAACCACCAGGATACAGTAACCCATACTGCAAGAGCAAAATTGGGAAGATGAAATTAATCAGAGAAAGAAAATGCAAAGCTGCTTCTAAAGAAAGTTGTTAGTTTTAGAATTTAATACAAATTTCTCAGAGATACTCACCTAGGCATGTAAAGAACCCTTTCGGCCACAACAAATCCCACCCTGAAGAAAAGGTTGCTCGCAGGAATGAAAGGAAACACTAGAAACAATAGTCCCATCAACACCTCCTTACGCTTTTGTCTCTGTGAAAGAAAGTATTCCCCATTTACACCTAATCACGTCAAAGCCTAAAGGTAAGAAGAGCTACGAAGCTGATACAGATTATTGTTAGCGGCATCAAAGTTACCCAAATGTCCAACAAAGTGTTATTTATGTTGATCAATTTGTCTGCTACATGCGCTACATCCAAGGATCTGCCCACAACTGAATTAAGTGTTATTTGGTTTTGCCTCCACAAGTGGAAAATGCATTTTAATGCGTCTTTATAGACAAGTGGTTGCTACCACAAAAAAAAAAGAAAAGAAAATTAACAAAATATTGTGGTGGAAACAAACTAGGGCTAATCCTAACACGAGTTACAATGAATTCATCGACACACACAGTCGAACAAATTCACGACATCCATCCATCCATCCATTTTCTATACCGCTTGTCCTCACGGGGGTCGCGGGCGTGCTGGAGCCTATACCAGCAGTCATTGGGCAGTAGGCGGGGGACACCCTGAACAGGTTGCCAGCCGATCGCAGGGCACACATAGACGAACAACCATCCGCACTCGCGCTCACACCTAGGGGCAATTTGGAGTGCTCAATTGGCCTACCAAGCATGTTTTTGGTAAGAGGTAGGAAACCGAAGTGCCGGGAGAAAACACATGCAGCCACAGGGAGAACATGCAAACTCCACACAGGGAGGGCCAGAGGTGGAATTGAACCGGCACCCTCCTAACTGTGAGGCGGACGTGCTCACCAGTGCTCCACCGAGCCACCCTAAAACCCCCGACAATAATAAAAAATATAATAGAAAAGAATATGTATTTTACCTGCAATGAATGGATACAGTGCAGACAGAGGGCAACCATCACCACAGCTAGTAACACAGTGGCCATATTGCGAATGTCACTCAGCGACTCAACAAGAGGGATACTACCCACTTGCCAGTCATAGCACAGCACGACGGGGGCCATCAGCAACCAGGTGTTGAAGTACAGCAGGTAAGAGTAGGTCAAAATTCTGAGGAGAGGTAAACATGGAAAAGAAATGGATGGATAGATACGCAACAGGCAGAGAGATAGATTGAGGAGACAATGAAAACAATATCTTGGTCACAATTGCATGTATTGTTGTAGCTGCTAGATTCGGTTGCTACAAGTCTATTTCCAGGCTTTTTTATAACAACATAGTCAACATTTTTTACATGATACCTTGAACGCAAACCCCACAGTACCAGCTAAATACTCAAAAAGGTCCATCCTCCTGGGTAACGCAAGGCCACTATTTCTTTTTCGGTTTCCGTTTGCCTGCTACTTTGATGGGCAAAATTGAACACGCTTCAATTTAGCACAGTTCCAGCCCGACATCTGTGAAAAGTGACTACCCAAGCACTTAAAATATACAATTAGCAATTAGCATGGTTTGTAGCTTCTTCGCCACCATGGAAGCAGTGATTAGCAACTCCAAAATGTGTTTAGCCGCACGAGTAGCGAGCTGAAACTTATTGCTAGCTAGCTTGTCAGAGTAAGTAGCACAAAGTAGTACAGCAGTACCTTACTCGATTAGCTGTCCTTGTTATGGGGGGGGCATTTTATTTAATGGTATTGGTGCTTGGTATCAGTATCAATGACTACTCTAGAATTGAGTGCTCATACTGGTATATGTCTGAATTAAAGTGGTATCAAACAACCCTAGTTGTCAGCTTTATTTTGTACATTTTTGGAATGACTTTCCTGTTTATGTATAGATTTTAAGTTTGGTTTGAATCAATTGAATGCAATACTATTTAGTGTTTTGTGCATGTATGTGTGTATATATTACAAATATACAACTGGAATTAAACAACACATTAAAAAAAAAAGATGTAACTGTAATTGTGTATCACTGACCTGGTAAGAAAATAAGGTGCAAAGGATGCAGGATTGTCCTGTTCAGAGAAATGAGGCATGGAACCTCCCATTAACCATAGTCTTAATGATACAGTGGCCAATACCTGAAAAAGGACAAAAGTAATTAAATGATGCAGTCGCAAATATGAGACATTAATATTTGTTCACATTTATAGTAAAATGGCTGCACCAAAAATATATAACAAATTTGCTATGACTCACAAAACAGTAAAACCCGTGGCTATGCTACAAACATGCCACTGATGAGATAATAGCAATTCCAAGTTTAATTTATTGGGCCAATAGAGATGAAATAAAGCCATGGAGACGTATCATGGAAAAGCCACTTTTTTTGCTTTTATATTCATTTTATTATGTACTTAGAGTCTCCAAGATTGTAGAAAAGTGTAATCTATCCCTCCAGGTGCTGCAGAGATTCTTTTATGATCTGTTTGTGGGCTATCTTTTACTCCATTCAGTATTCTTCATTTTCTATTACGTATTTTTATTTATTACATCACATCCATTGGGGCGGGACTACCAAACAAGGTAATGGGTGTGGCAAAACGGTTTCGCAAATCCGCCATCTTTATTACTTGGAGAGACTTTTGTAGTCCAAACAACTCAAGAATGCCAAAGTGGAAAGCTCAAAATGTTCTGTTGTTGGATGCATAAATCCACACAACTCATTGCACCGCCCCCCAGCATCAGATCCTCAAAGAAGTGCCTGGTCAAATTTCATTTTTCAAGCAGTGTTCCTAGTACATCTGTGGGCAAAGTCCTGCTTGTTCAAGGACGAATGTTTCAGAAATAACAGTAAAGCGATAAGTTTGAGATGACTCAAAAATAATAAACTGTATTTCACTTTCATATTATTTTGGAGCTGTGCGCTCTCTATTTTCACTTCTTGTGGGTGTATTTTGAGTACTTGTATCAGATGAATTGCATCGAAGGTGCTGAATTATTCTTGGGGAACACAATGTGTTGAATGCATTCATTAGCTTCTCGCTAACGCTAGCATGAGCTTACTGGTTCACCTGACTGCAGTGGCTTGTTTACAAGACGTGTTCATAAATATTGTGAGGGGATTTATTTTGTTACGTGTTAGTACGTATGTATGATCAATCAAAACGTTTGCGGCACAAGTAAACGCGACCTCGGCTAAAAAACTACAAAAATGTCTGAACGTAAAAGGAGGTGTCCATCTTGTGGCCTGGAGGGAGTGGGGTGTATAGTATCTAATTTCCATTTAAAGAGACTGCACCAAAACGGCTTGCTCTGAGCCGCACTTCAGAACAAGTATAAAAGGGACCTGTGATACTATCAAAACGAGGAATTCAGACATAAGCATTGCTGTTCTACTTTATATAAACCACAACTGAATGAATAAAACTTAAAACAGAACAATTTATAAATGTGATACTGTATTTTTCGGACTATAAGTTGCTCCGGAGTATAAGTCACATCAGCCATAAAATGCATAATAAAGAAGAAAAACACATGTATAAGTCGCACCGGAGTATATGTCGCAGTTTTGGGGTAAATTTATTTGATAAAATCAAACTCCAAGAATAGACATGTCATTTTGAAAGGCAATTTAAAATAAAAATAGAATAGCCAACAACAGGCTGAACGGTACGGTATACTAACATTACATAAACACATAAACAAGGAACTAAGAACGTGCTTGACATAAGATTAGGAGTTATTCAAATAACTATAGCATAAATAACAAGTTTAACGAACCATCCGTGTCACTCCAAATCATTAAATCCAACGAAATCTTCATTCTCTGTGACACTTATAAACAACTCCGCTAACCCCGGAAGTAGAAGATGCGCCGCTTCCTCTTCTACGTGGCTTATGTCAGACTCATCGTTAGTTGCAGTTCCAATTATTCCACAGGCATAGAGCGCCTTCCTGCGGTTTAGTGTGAAAATAACATGTGAAATTGTATTTGTGTTATTAATTTCACATGTAAGTCGCTCCTGAGTATAAGTCGCACCCCCGGCCAAACTATGAAAAAAACTGTGACTTATAGTTTAGAAGATACAGTATGTAAGCTTTAAATAAAAACTACTTACGTAGCTAGAGACAACACAGGCTCGTTTGATGAAGGGTTTCCAAATCTGGAGTAGTTGTCTAACGCTAGTTCCAGACAGGTGACTGAGAAAGGGATTTAATGATAGATGTTACAAAGCAGTAAATGGTCAAGCTTCTTAAGTAACTATAGTGTTGGCTGGAAGCAGAATGGCTGGAAGCAAAATGTTCTGTGCTTACCGGAAGAGGGGCTTGCCGCAGAGCACAAGAGCGTCGTAAAATATGCAAACCCCGAACACTGTGATGCCCGTCTCTTTCACCAACATGGCACAGGTACCCAGCAGTAAACTGCCGAGCAGGGACCCCACTGATACTGTTGAGGGTGTTGAGTCTTCGGATGCGTTCCCACCAACACTCCTGAGAGGATAAGAAATGGGAGGACAACACATAATGTTTTATGTTGGCATTTTTTTTATTTGACAAGAAATGTAACTTTCTAACTGCGTGTGTGTAACTGTGTAACTTTATACTAGCTTGGCTAAAATAAAAAATGAAGAAACCAAGGCCGAAATCCAAGACATTCAAAGAATTAAGGCGACATCTCATGGAAAATCTACTTTTTTTACTTTTAACATCATTTTCTTGTGTATTTGGAGTCACCAGGAGTGTAGAAAAGTGTAATATATCCCACTAGGTGCTGCAGAGATAATTTTATGATCTGTTTGGGAGGCTATTTTTTACTCCGATCAGATTTTTCAGATTTTTATTATGAATTTTTATCTATTACATCACATCCGTTGGGGCGAGAAAAAACAAACAAGGTAATTGGTGTTGCCAAACGGTTTCGCAAATCCGCCTTGTTTATTACTATGAGACTTTTGTAGTCCAAAAACGTGACTCACGTGCTCGTGATGTTCTCAAGCTGGTTCATCACTTCTTTTTGATTTTATCTTATTCACTATAAAATGTAAAAATGCAGTTATGCTGACAATTTAGTAGCCATGGCTCATTCCTCCACGTCAATAGGAGGGGTCTGGCTTTGGGTCAAAGAATCAAATGGGGGCGGGATTAGTGAAATGAGACAACTTTTAAATTTGGCTAGGTTTTCTATACAGTACAAGATCTGTCTGATAAAATAAGCTTTATTTGAACTGACCATAGCGTACTGTAATTTTTAGGGGGAAAACGTTAGCATTTCGTGAATTCAATTTACCTTATATAGGAAAGGAATGCTAGCAAGAACAGCAGACAAGCAAACAGATCAGCCCTTCCCACTATTCCAGATACCTGCAAGACAAGATATTTAAAATTAACCCCAACTTTTGTGCATAAAATGCATGGAAATATTCCCGCTTCACAATTACCCATCAAAGTCTGGATCTTTCACTGATATTTTTCGATTACAGGAGAAAAAACACTTTGAACACTGCTAGTCAGTCACTAATATGCTAATTATACCAAACTAATGGTTTTAATTCCATTCACTTTACAAAGCATGAATCCTAAAGAGATATAAAAATGTACCTTACTATTTTCTTTCTAGTTCTTTATACATCATTATTTATATAGCGGACGCTAAAAGAAAATACAAGCAGCCCAAAATTTGAAAATAAATAAATAAACTGATTTGAATTTAAAGAGGCCCAGATATTTCAGATGGCGTGTCAGGGACATTGAAAATTTAAAAATGATTGGAAGGACACAGACGCAGAATACTGACCAAATGCCACATGAACACTTGGAAAGCTAAGCCCTGTGTTAAAAGTTGTTTTTCATTTCGTTGTGCAAATTTCAAAGGTTATAGCACATCCATGTAAATTATTTAGGTCAGTTTAGTTGACACAATTTTTGTACGACTTTGCGTGGTTATGCTGATTAGAATTTGTGTACATTATGAACTCACAGCCTCGGTGTGCACAGGGTGCACGGCAAACAGGACGGACGTGACGAAGGCCAAGTGCGACTCTTCAAACACACACCGTTCACACGTGTGCATGAGCACGCAGGTTACGGCGCAGTGCAGACACACATTGACAATGTGGAAGTAGAGAGGTGTCATGCCACCAAGAAGGATATTCAACCTGATAGACACAGAGAGGGGGAATTAAACAATAAAATGTCATTTTCAGCTCATTTTACAGAGATGAAATGTATTTGATTGAATATCCACTAAATATAAAAAGTCTACACACCCCTGATCAAATGCCAGGTTCCTGTGATCGTAAAAAAGAGAGTAAGATAAATCCTTTTAAAACTTTCATTGCCTATAGCCTAAATATAAATAAATAAACAACTGAGATAATGCAGTTGCACATGTGTGCACACGCTTATAAGTGTGAACACGACTGCTCCAATTTTTTTTAATTCAATGTTTTACCAGGTAAGTCAATTGAGAACATTTTCTCATTTACAATGATAACCTGGAGGCAAGGTGTGTGAAGTGTCTTGCCCAAGGACACGACACGTGACTGTGACAGAGCTAGTGTCGAACCGCCAACCCTCCGGTTACTAATCGACCCGCTCTAGCTCAGTGGCCTAGTAGTAGAGTGTTCGCCCTGAGACTGGAAGGTTGTGGGTTCAAACCCCGGCCGAGTCATATCAAAGACTATAAAAATGGGACCCATTGCCTCCCTGCTTGGCACTCAGCATTAATGGTTGGAATTGGGGGGTTAGATCACCAAATGATTCCCGAGCGCGGCACCACTGCTGCACACTGCTCTCCTCTCCCCCAGTGGATGGATCAAAATCACATGTGGATGGGTTAAATGCAGCGGACAAATTTCACCACACCCAGATGTGTGTGTGACGATGATCATTGGGACTCTGGGAACTCTACTACCTGAGCCACGGTCGGCAAAATTATTCAATCTTATCTTATCTTATTCAACTTAAAATTGAATGGGAGTCTGTCACTATTAAACGTGCCTCTGATTAACCCCAAACAAAATTCAGATGTTCTAAATTATGGCTAAAAAAAGTTAATTGCATTACAACACAATTATCCCGCAAGTGTTTGGGATATTCTAAAATGAAAAATATTCTATCTTGCCACCCTGGCTCATATCCCAGACATATGAAGAAAAATCTAAAGTCACTACTTGCCAGAAATTCCTGCTGCTCCTACACCGTTGCGGTCAGGCTTTTGGCAGTCTTGCTTACGTTTTTCTTTTATTTTTTTTTTATCTTTTAGAGGATTGTCCAGTTATTGATGACATTTCTGTTGTGCCATATTTTCTCCACTTTATGATGGATGCCTTCGCTATGTTCTGTAGTATGTGTACTTGAACCATAAGATGCCTCCCATGTGACTTTAAAGATGTCAAGTAAAGACTTTTTTTTTTTACCAAGGCTGATGCCACGTCGATGCCAATGCAGCATCTATGGTACATTTCAATAAAATAATGCAAAGGGGTTGTGACGTGTGAAGAGATTACGGCATCGGCGCTGCCTGACGTCATACTGATCGTGGATTTGTGACTTCGTGAAACAGCAGCTCTATACTGTAGACTAATAATGCTACGTCGTACGTTCTCATTTCAACACAATTAAAATGGAACCAAATTAAATATAACATTGGTCTTGAAAGAGTGTGGGGAACTCACTTAAAGGTGAGAACGCAAAACGGTCTGTAGGATTTGTGGCTGGAATTATCCGACATCTTCTTGCCCCAAAAATCGTTGGTGAAGATGTTAGGGAGACTGGAACTCGGTCGAACGTCCGGGTTGTTGATAATTGCCCAAACATCGTCGTGCACCAACTCCCCATGGAGAGAGTTGCTGTAACATAACACACACAGGGTCACCAAAGCCGCACAGCGACTCGCAGTCCACACCGTCAGCTGCCGGATGGGGTTTGACGGATGCTGGGGAGGTTTTCGCTCTTTTGCCGGGGATGTCATGTCAGCCCTGGTTTCTCCAAAGGCGCATGTGGGCTGCAAATTAGTGTGGGGGCACAAAAAGATTCGTCCATTCCGCTCGGCAGGGAGTGTCCGTGAGAGAGGTGAATTTAAAGAGGACAGTTTGTTGGCTTGTGCTGCCTTCAGGTAAATTTGGAAAAGAGCGTTGCAAATGCTGAAAGGTGTTGAAACGTGATTATATAACAGAAATGCATGTAACAAATGAATTCCTTATTCCACAGGCTGAGCGGTGAGCTAAAAAGCACTTGATTGTGCGACTAACGTGAGAACACAATCCTAATAATGCTTAAATGTACGAGTTTGAACTGTTCAGGAAGCGCACATCAACATTCAAAACCCGCCTTCACACGCATGCGCGTGACTGATGACGAGTGCGTCAGTGAGCATATGTAAACATTGCTTGTGATGGAAAGAAGTATTAACACATTGTAAAATTGTAGTCGCCTCAAATAAAAATAGTTACATTCTTATACTGATGGGAAAATGGGATAAAGAGATGACAATCAGATCTAAAGCAGCAAACTAATCAAATACAGTCTGCTCCCGCTATTCCCGGCCCACAAAAAGCGATAATATTTTTGAAATTTCAAAAACACTGACGAACGTTAACATTAACACTGAAATACGTCTAAATGTTTCAGTGCTGGTGATGGGGAATGGAAAAATACTATTACATTCTTATACTGATGGGAAAATGGGATAAAGAGATGACAATCAGATCTAAAGCAGCAAACTAATCAAATACAGTCTGCTCCCGCTATTCCCGGCCCACAAAAAGCGATAATATTTTTGAAACTTCAAAAACACTGACGAACGTTAACATTAACACTGAAATACGTCTAAAAGTTTCAGTGCTGGTGATGGGGAATGGAAAAATACTATTACAAATACAGTGAACGTCTATTGTGATACAGTGATCCCTTGCTACTTCGCGTTTCGTTTATCACGGCTTCACTACATCGCGGATATTTTTTCCAAATTAAAAAAGAATTAAAAGTCAAAATAAAACTTCTAAATTGAGGAAACGTGTCTAAACTTTAGGACCATGTAGTATTGCTCCAAATGTTCGTTTACATTCCTTTAGAAGTCCGTTTTCGCGTGTTAGCACGATCACGAACTAGCATCTTTCCACTAACTCGCTAGCCTAGTACTTCTTGTTGGTGACCGTACTTCGCGGATTTCACTTATTGTGGATGGTTTTTGGAACCAATTATCTGCGATAAACGAGGGATTACTGTAATTAGTACAGTCATTATGTCACATTATGAGTATTATGTTGAGCTGTGGAAACAAATAACAAGGTTTTATCGGCTTTCAAAAAAGAGGTGCGACATGTCGGAAAGCTGCAAGTGACACTGACCCTTCGTGCTCAGCTAATGGGTGTGGACTCGCTTTCGTCCCAGCATGCACCTGCAGGCCTTTTTCTCCTCTTCCTTGGCTCCATTAAAATGAAGCGGTCAAGTTTCACTATTCTCAGATAACACTGAGCTCACTCTGCTTGCCAGGCACCCTGGACGCCCCCGGACAATTGTTGCAGTGATGGTGAATTGTAACAAAGTGACTCGCATGTCCATGTGGACATTGAATTCCACATAAACTAAATAAAGACAGTGACAAATGGAACAGTACCCAGGAATTTTAATGTGAAATGAGTAAATAAAATAATCAATGATCCTTTGTTTTAACCCTCCTATCGTCCTCAAATATAAAAAAAAAAATTGTCCTTGGGGTCAATTCGACCCCAGGCACATTTACCTTCAGAAAATAATTTACAGAATATTGTTGTCCAACTTTTTGTGAAAGGCACTTTGTTTATTAAATATAAATAACCCCATGAAAATCAGTTAGCTGATCTCTCTAGCACCACCATCAGGTCAAATATCTAAATTACAATTACTTTAACTTGAAGTTTTCATACAAATCTTCTCAAATTTACTTCTCAACATTAATGTCCACAAGACTGGTTTTGGTGATAATGGAATATGACCTATGGATATGACTTATATTTTAGCAAATGTTTGTAATATATTTGTGGCTACTTACTGTAACATATAATATATATTACGTTGGGGCCTAGATTTTAAAGCAGGAGTAAATGCAGCACCCACTTGTGCTACACATCCCTTATTGCCTCCAGTTTGTCACGTTCTCGTCGCCCCTGTCTTGTTTGTTTGTCATCAAAGTACATGACACGGGACAAAACTTGAAATATCTTCAGAGACATGGTGGCTGGAAATATTGCTCTTCCAGTCACAGCATCCCAAAGGCTTGCTGTTGCTTCACATTAAACCCCTGCCAAAATTAGCAAGCCAATGTATGCTTCCAAGTCAATTACATCCAAGTCTTTCCAACTGTCCCCATACACTCACTTCACCTCTAAATTTGTGATCCCAAGAACAATATTTCTGATTGAATGATGACTTAATGTTGTCAACATGGCTAACTACATATCTGGTGGGTCCTGGAACCATTTTGATAACTTTGGGAGTACCAAGTCTACCCTGCTGATTCAGTGTGGAAACTGATCACATTTTTGGAGGAGATATGTAGTCTCTGCTGGTCATTGAGGGTCAACATTCTCTTTCTCATCAAATACAGTGGAGCCTCGGTTTTCGAACGTCCCGGTTCTCGAACAAATCGGTATTTGAACAAAAAATTCGAGATTTTTTTTGCTTTGGATGTCGGACGAAATTCGGTTTTCGAACCTCGCGAGATGAGCCGAGGGGACCCGCATGCCAACTGACTCCGTTCGTTATTACGTTCTCGTTACTCTGAGGATTGCATCAACTCAGTGATGGTGCGATATCACCAGGGTTGGGGTTGGTGAGGCAGGCTCACTATCGCCCCATTTTTGAGGCAAAGGTACTGGCTGCCTCAAGGCCCGTATTTTCCCGCTGACTACAAGCACGCACCGTTTGCACGCGCTCAGTACAGTGTGTGAGTGGTGCACACTCTCACACGCACGCCTTGAGAGGCACTACCTGTCACTGCCCAGCCTCCATGATTCTCGTCTCCCGTTGTTATTTGAACAAGAAATACAGCTATTTTGACTATGAAAATGATCCAAATGTATAGGAAACACACCAAAATTGCATTAAAAGCATAGACCACAGGACAGATATTATATTATGTTTTATTATATTATTCATTTTTAACAACATGGTGACAGCTGAGGAAACCATGTTGAGCCCTTTACCGCCCCTGGTGGCAAGGTGAGGCACTGCCTCACCTGCCTCCTATGAGTGCACGTGCCTGCATCAACTCTAATCATGCCTTCAAAGGGAGCAAGTGGGAGCAGTAAAGCCATCCTAAAACACAAAGACGCTCCTAAAGCAATGAGACACTGAGCGCCCGGCGCGCTGCGGTTGCGCGATCGGACTAAATTAAGCTCCCTGCGCACTGAGGTCCATTTAAATTTTGGAAAGTACATTAGGACTTTAAAAATATTTTCTAAATTTTAGCGACCGCTCTGTCACAATAATGCGACCAGCGCGATGCAGTTGCGCGGTGGGCGGCGCGCAACGGTTGCGCGTTCGGCGCGCAACGGTTGTGCGTTTGGCGCGCAACGGTTGCGCGTTCGGCGGTGCGCTGCAGTTGCGTGATCGGACAAAATTAAGCCCACTGCGCACTGATGTCCACTTAAATTTTGGAAAGTACAGCAGGACTTTAAAAATATTTTCTAAATTTCAGCGACGGCTCTGTCACAATAATGCGATCAGCGTGGTGCAGTTGCGCGGTTGGCGATGCGCAACGGTTGCGTATTCGGCGGTGCGCTGCAGTTGCTCGATCGGACAAAAATGCGCAAATGAAAAAATGCTTAAAAGAGGCGTTTTTTTTTTTTGCTTGGAACTGATTCATTTTTGTTCCATTATTTGTAATAGGAAAATATGATTCGGAATTGGAACGATTCAATTCTCGAACAGCCTTCTGGAACGGATTGTGTTCGAAAACCGAGGCTCCACTGTACCTAAAAATCAGGGTCCTCAACACCTCTTTGACAGTGAACCTTTTTCTAGATAACACTTTCAGAGACAAGCATATAGCAGTATACTCAATGAGGAATGATTTAGATTTAGGATTTAGGACGGCTGTGCAAAATTTTATATCCCTGATTTTACATGAACCATCAATGTCCTTGCGGAATACCCCGCCCTCCACAGTGCGTGAAAAATCAGTTTACCTTTGATTGATTTTGGTTGGAATCTCGGAATGGGCCTTTTTGTGGGGTTTTGGTCTTGAATGTCTCCAAATAAGGGATCCAAAGGCATCTTAGCATGTTTTTCCACTGTTAGAGATTTGCTCACTCCAACTTATTTTGCAAGAACCACACGGGAGACAAGCAAGTCCTTTTAGACACCTGCAGGTGAAGAGTTCACTCGCTCAAGGAATGAAATCTGAAAGTCTCCTTCCTGCAAGGGCATATTTATTAGGAGGAACAGAGTGGGGGTGAGAGTGGACTGGTTTGGTGAACCCCCGGCCTCTGGTAAGATCAGAGCAGGGGGTGTTTTACGATGTTGTGTGAAACAGAACAACTTTGATTGCTTCCTCTGCAGCTGGTCACTCAAGCAGAGGAAGCAACCACTTTATTTTACTGCGTTGTGAGAGCAAGACAAGATTGGTTAATCATTATTGTTAGAGATTTGCTCACTCCAACTTATTTTGCAAGAACCACACAGGAGACAAGGCAAGTTCTTTTAGACACCTGCAGGTGGAGAGATCACTCGCTACAGGAATGAAATCTGCCCTCCTTCCTGCACGTGGATATTTATTAAGAGAAACAGAGTGGGGGTATGGGTAGGCTGGCTAAAGCCCTTGTCCTCTAGTCTAAACATGTCAGGGGATGTTTTACGACCTTGAGATAAGGAGGACAAGGTAAGGTATTTATTACCTGTTGCATTCCAACATAATCCTACGATAAAGATAACCTGGAAAACCCTAACATCTCCCTCCTGATTTATCATATGATTATGCCACCCCAAACAACAAAGACAAGCAAGGAAAAAACACATAAATATATATATACGTATAATGAAGAAAGTAGAATGGTAAAAATAAAAACAACAAACAATGATAGCAACACTTTCCAGTGAAGATGAGGCATTACCTCAATACCCCAGATCAAACTTATTGTGTAAGCGAAAAACCTGCTGGCCAGATGTCATTAGCAGGAAAATTCTTACACGGCCCCGTTGCCACAGGCGACCAGAATGCTATGAATAATAAAAAATAAAAAGAAAAACACAGAAACAGTACATCATTGTATCCATCACTTGCGAAGCATTTTCGATGGTCAAATCATCAAGTTTCTGTAAAACATGCTCAACAGAACAGCATCTACGCAATCCATGTTTCATCATCGTCATCACATCCGTCATCTCTAAGGAGTTGTATATGAACCTGGGCTACAGTAGAGGACACAAACTTCGACACAGCAGACTTCAAACATGGGATAACGCAGGTCGTAAACAAGCACAACACCATCAGCACAACAAGCACAGGAGACAGCAATTTCAACAGCAGTTGCCACCAGTTGCCAGAGAATAGCCATGAAAAGAAATCAAACTGATGTGGGACCTTGTCTTTAGACATGGCCTGCTGTAAGTTCTTCAGCGAATTCATGGCGTCGTTTATGTGGGTGTCATTTTCTCCTGGTATGTATGTGCAACAGGAAGTCCCAATGATGTGGCACACACCACCTTGTGCTGCCGTCAACAAGTCCAGAACCATCCTGTTTTGCAAGACCATCAGTCTAATAGCCTGAATCTCTCTATTTTGTCCATCGTTGACTTGCAGCGAGAGATTCACAAAGGATTGAAAACGATAGTTCAGTGTCTCAATGAAGAGCGATAGTTTCCCAACCCCAATCTGAGGGAAGAGCGCAAGGACAACTTTGTCTCCGGCAGACCATACTTTATGGTCCTCTGGAACGTTCGCACCCCAGACAGGGTCATGAGGGTCAAAGGTTGCAACTGCTCTGCGTCGACGTCCAGAAGAGTTGTGTGCTCCTGTCAGCAGATGATGTCGTATCCTGTAGGTGTGGTCTGTCACCCACACTGGTGCACACACTCCTGTCCAGTTGGCGGGCAGCATCGGATAAACCTTGTGACCACAAAGCCACCAGCCATTCTGTATGAAGTATGTTCCGTTCGATGGTGTAGCCATGTTGGTTGGAGAGCCCTCCCCACCTGAAATGGCTCTCTTATCTTGACACTCATCGGTGATGTCCAGAGCTCCCATCCAGTTTCCTCCTGGAGAGCAGTCGTCGTTAATGCAGACGTGGGTCTTGTTACCTTGGATGTAACATGTGTAATTCACTCCAGCTGGTCTCTCTGTGTAGGCCACTTGTGGTATTGTTCGTCCTCTAACAGTCACATTGAGATTTGTCCAGAATAGCTGATCACAGGCACCGTCAGCAAGTCCAGGGCGGTAAGGGTCGGCATCTTTGACTGCAACGGCACGGTGCTGATATCCAACTCCTCCCATGGATGCCATACATTTTGCTTCAGTGACATTCATTGCTCTGGCCTCCAAGCGAACTTGCGTGGAGGAAGGGGGGAGTTTCGAACACACATAGCATCCCTCCTGTGTGTGAGCTCTCACAGTGAACCTGACATACCGGTAACCAAGTGTTGGTTTTGTATGGGTTTCTGGGGTCCCATGACCAGTCCTCAAAGTTCTCATCATGTGACCATCGTTTACCACGGGCAACATTGTCATTTGGTCTGTTCAGATGAGTCAATAGACCATAGCACGCTCCAACCACAACGCAGCAGAGGATCCATCTGGCATATGGAGCCCCGTTGCTACTAGGATGGCAGAGACACCGGGACATCCCCTCGCCTAGCGGAGTGGGGATCGATGAATTCTTCACCAACATTGAGACGCCTCACCCTAAACGATGGGGCCCCTTTGTAGTCAGCCTTCCCCACCACTCTGAATTAGGGGTCCAGCACTCTCTGCAACTTGCAGTGGCTGAGGTGAATCCAGCTGGGCCGTTGAGAAATTTTTACCGCCGTGGGAGTTGCAAGCAAAACTTGGAACGGTCCCTCCCACCGCGGGCTGGCCCAGTTCTTTCTTTTGATGACCTTGATGTAGACCCAGTCTCCTGGATTGATGGTGTTGTCCACCTGTGAGGGAGAGAGATCAGGCGGCAGTAAATTTGCATTTGACACATCTTTCAGTTTGAGCGTCCTGATTAGATAATCTGCCAAGGTCTGTTCTTCATCTGCTTTTTGCAAATCTGCAGGGAACACTGGTAGTCTATATGGTCTCCCATGTATGATTTCAAAAGGTGTTAGTCCTTCTGAAGTGGGAGTAATTCTCATATAGAGCTTCACTAAGTCGAGGCACTCTGGCCAAGGTCTGCCTGTTGTTTCCATGCATTTTTTCAACCTGCTTTTGATGGTAAAGTTTGCCCGTTCAACCAGGCCTGCGCTCGAAGGATGCCAAGCACAGTGGTTTTTTAACGTTATTCCAAGGTGTAGAGCCATGTTCTGCACAACTTGGTTCACAAAGTGTGGACCATTGTCACTGTAAATGGTTTGGGGGATGCCATGAGTTGGTATGATGGTTTTGCAGATGGCTTTTGCCACTGTTAAGGCATCTGCGCGTTTAGATGGAACTACTTCCACCCATTTTGAAAATGCATCAATCATCACTAGGCAGTATTTGTAAGGTCCACTTTGTGTGAGTTCAATAAAATCCATATGCATGATTTGAAATGGATAAGAGGGTTTTGGAAATGAGCCTCTCTTAGGTCTCATGTTTCCTTGTGGATTATGTTTCACACAAACAGGACATGCTTTACAAAAAATTTTTAAGTAAGCATCTAAACCAAAGGTAGTGAATTGTTGATCTATGATGGACTTCATTCCTCCTGTCGACACATGGCAAGGCCCATGTGTCGCAAGCGCTGCTGCCTTAAAAAGTGATTTTGGTAAAACAGGTTTGTCATTGATGCGGTGGATATTATCTGTATCCACTATTGCACCTTTTGTCGTCCACATTCGTTTTTCCACCATTGGAGCATTGCCCTGCATATCTGTCAGTACAGTCTTATCTATGAGTTGTGTGTCCTCTGAACCCATTAAAAAAATTTCATGGCCATGTCTCCCTGCAGCTGCTTCTTTTGCAATCTTGTCTGCTAATCTGTTTCCATTTGAGACTTCATCTCTGCCAGTGGTGTGAGCAGCACATTTACACACAGCTAGTTTAGCAGGTAAAAGAATGGCCTGCAACAAGTCTTTTAACAAGGAGGCATGGGTAACCGGCTTACCGGTTGATGTTGTCATCCCTCTGCGCTCCCATTGTTTCGCAAAATAGAACAGAGTAGAAAACGCATACTGACTGTCTGTGTATACAGTGACTTCCTTATCTTCCGCTAATTGACAAGCTCTTGTTAGAGCAATCAGCTCAGCAGCCTGTGCTGACCTGGTGTATGGAAGCTTCTCTGCTTCAACAATCTGGTTTGGCAATTTCACAATTGCATAACCACTTTGATTGTTTCCTTTAGGATCCTTTGAACATGATCCATCCACAAACCACTTTTCCCCCTTGTCAAGTGGCGTGTCACTTAAATCTTCTCTGGGCAGCTGTAGATGTTCCGTAGCATCCAAACAGTTATGTGGTGTCCCATCCCCTGGCAACGGGATCAACGTTGCTGGGTTAAGGATTGTGCACCTCTTTATCACAATGTGTGGTTGTGACAGAAGTATAGCAGTGTAGGACAGATGTCTGGCTGGTGACAAAAAGTTCATTTTGCTTTGCAGCAGCAACACATCTACAGCATGTGGAACCAGCAGCTCCATTTTGTGAAAGAGCACCACATCTGCAGATTGTCTCACTGCAAGCGCCGCCGCGCATACTGCTTGGACACAGTCTGGCAAAGACAGAGCCACTGGATCCAGTTTTTTTTAATAAAATGCAATTGGTCTTAGTTTGCTGCCATGACTCTGCAGTAACACTGAGGTCATAAAACCATTCCTGCAGTCTGCTGTTTGCACAAAGGTTTTATTGTAGTCTGGCAAGATAAGAGTTGTGGTTTCTATCAGAGCCTGTTTCAGCACTACAAAAGCATCATCCGCTTCTGGTGTCCACATGATTTTTTCTGTCATTGTCATGGGAACTCCATGCACAATATCCAGCAGCGGTTGTGTTTTTTCCGCATAATATGGGATCCATGCTCTGCAGTAATTGCAGAGCCACAAAAATGACATCATTTGTTTTTTTGTTTCAGGTTTCGGTGTATCTGAAATAATCTGCTTTCTGGTTCTTTGTATCTGTCTTCCAGAAGCCGACAAAGTGTGACCTAAATAGTTCACTTCCTGTCTGACCCATTGTAACTTATTTTTGTTCACTTTATTCCCTGTTTTGCAGAGATAGTGTAACAATGCTAAGGAGTCTGCCTTGCAAGCAGCTTCAGTTTCAGAGGCTACCAGGAGATCATCTACATAAACTAGAAGTTGACTTTTGTTTGACATCTGAAAATCAGCCAAACAGGCCATGATAGCTTGAACGAAAATAGTTGGACTATTAGCAAATCCTTGTGGCAATCTGGTGTATGTATAGCTTTGTCCTTTAAAGGTAAAAGCGAACCAAAACTGTGAGTCTGGGTGAATTGGCACTGAGAAAAATGCATTGCTGAGATCAATTACTGTGAAATACTTCTGATTAGGTTTCAAAGTGTTCAGAAGTGTGTGTGGGTCAGGCACATTGGGTGCTCTTGTTTGCACTGCATCATTCACTGCTCGTAAATCTTGTATCATTCGCCAATTAATTTTGTCGGCCTTTTGGACTGGAAAAATGGGAGTGTTGCAAGGAGAATCCGGGCATTCCCTAATGATTCCTCCTGCCAAAAGATCATTTATAACAGGGGCAATCCCATTTATTGCCTCCTGTTTTAAAGGATATTGCCTAACTCTCGGACGCCACTCTGATCTTGGTTTGATCTGTACTGGGGAAATGGATCGTAAAAGACCTACATCAGATGGGCCCTTGGTCCACAGTTTTTCAGGAAGCCCAGCCAATTCCCCCTCCTCCTTTTCACTCAAACAAATGTCAACTAGTCAGGGAAGCGCACAAGCGCCTGCTCTGCCTACAGCCACTTCACACACTGTTTGCTTCCACACGTCACAACTGGTACTGTAGCTCCACCCATCACCTTTGTCCTCATAATCAGTCACAGATCCAGCAAGTTTAATTCAGGAACCCACATCTGCCCACGTTATACTGTGAGGTTTAAACAATGAGATGTGGGGTACAGCCGACAATTTGTATCTGTCTTTCTGAGGAGCGGGCAAGAGTACAGCAGCAGCCGCAAATGACCTGCGATCAGTGTACAGAGCAGTGATTGTTAAAGTTACTTCTGTGTCGCTGAGAAAACTTCCAATATAGTCATCTTGTGGATCAGTGAGAATATTCATGGTGACATGTAATTCAGTACAAGTCATTTCTGATTCAGGTTGGGACAATTGTTTTCGAGCTTCACCCAGCAATCTGCTTGGGAGTTTAGGATTTCGTTCAGGAGGGATGGCATAGGAGCAGCAAATCTGTTCACCTGCTTGTGCAGCATACGAGTCCACATCTCTCACTCTACATGCTCGCATGCCATCCTTTACTGGAATTATTGCAATTCCCAACCGAGTCATCAGATCTCGTCCCAGCAGGTTTATGGGACATTTTGGAGATAGGACAATCGAAACTGAAGCCATGCTTCCAGTTTCCTTATCTCTCACTTCAACTGGATTGGAGATACTCTCCTTGTGTACCTGCCCATCAGCAGATTTCACCCAAATAGTATTTTGGGAGGCCTTTAGATTTGGGACTTTAGTTTTTATCACGGTTTTACAAGCCCCAGTATCACACAAAAACTCGACATCACTGCCTCCAATGTTTAGAGTAACATATGTTTTTTCTTTTAATGCACTCAGAATGTCCCATGCTGTATGGACATCTACTATTTCTTCCTCTATAGGAGCACCAGAGGTCAAAGGGGGGGGATCTAGTCATGCTGAGAATTTGGCCTTTCCTCTGCCTCTTCCTCCACCCTTTGATTGGTTATGTTTTTTTCTAAAACGGTCTTTTGACCAGTGGCCACGTTTCCCACAGTTCCAACAGTTGTCAGAATCTCGTGGGGGTTTTGAATTATATGGCGGCCTGCGACCTTGTTGGCCTCTACCTCCTCCTCTGCCATGCTGGGACCCTTGGAAGAAGACTGTTGTATCTTCATCTAGTTCATCATCATCATTATCTAGATGAAATACATCAGAACTTTTGCCTTTTTTGATCACTTTTTCAGCATGTCTGGCCCATTGCATAGTTGTTGTCACACTTGCAACATCCACTTCCACCAAATGTTTCCTCACCCAGTTGCCTATTTCAGGGCGGAAATTAGTGAGGAGCGCATTTTTAAGCTGTTGTTGATAAGCACTCTCAGCTGTATCATTGAATGGGATCCCACTATGCAACCTGAATTCTTTTTCAAATCTCAAACGAAAATCATCAGTATCTTCGCCAGGCTTCTGTTTTATTCCTGCCAAATGACCATAATTCGCTCGTCTTTGAAATATAGTTTGCACTCTTTGCACAAGACCATTCCATTGTGCTGCATACTCCTCTCCCAATTGATTTCCCTCAACGGGATAGGGAAAAGGCCCTTGATTATTTCTACCTGTATAATTTCCTCTAACCTTTGCCCAGTCTTTTCCCAAGGAGGACATTGCAGCTTCTCCTGCCTCATGTCCATTCAGTCTATAGGAATGTATAATTCCAGCCATGTCCTCTGCCCATATAGCTGGGTCTTCAGCAACAGGGGTAACCCCTTCAACTGCTTTTCTTGCCTCTTCCAATGTCCATGGCCGGAAAACATATGTATGTGGGAGTTGGCCTTCCCCTACATTAGGGTTTGGCACCTGTATCATTGGGCACACATCAACCTTGTCTAAATTTTGAGAAAATCTAGCAGCAGTGGTCAAACTTCTTGTTTGTACAGGACTTCTAGTAATGTGACCCTGACTTCTTTTGCTGTTATATGGGGGTGGCTGCAGGTTTGTTAAGCTTGGATACAAGTTTTGTGTACGAGCGGAAGGCCCCTCTCGCTCCTCTGCTCGAGCTGCCCCTTCAGCGTCGGCTGGAGCCGTGGCCGCGGCAGTGCGCCTGCGCACTGCGGCCTCATTGTCTTCCGGCCTGACAAACATAGTCTCATCCTCATCACCTTTCATCTTTCTATCTTTTGTCTTTTGGATTTGTTCTTTTCTCTCTTGTGAAGCTTTCAACCACATTTTAGCACAATCCAATTCTCTCTCTTTTCTTTTCTTTTTCAGTCCATTTTTCTTTTTATCCACACTCTCTTCCAAAACATCAACTACTATCTTCCACACTTCAACTCTCAACTTCCCTTCTACTCCATACTTTTTCTTCCACTTCGGCATATAATGCATACAATTAAGAAATCTACTCGCCATGTACTTCTCATCTCCGTCAAGAGGTAGAGATTTACCGTTTTTATTTCCCATCTTAATTCTAGTAATTTTAGGTTATACAATTTCTTTTTCCCAAAAATATTATTATTATTATTACTTATTTATTACTTATTTATTTAATTATGTCTTTGAGGATCCTCAATGCAGGTTTAAATCGACCTTTCAACAAATTACTAGCCTGTATTATTGTCGTGGATCAATGCTAGAACTGCTATTTAGTCAATTTATCCTACCAGTTACACACTCAATCACACAAGTTATCCCTGCCTACGCGAAGTCCTCCTTTTTTAAAAAAGGAGCTGCTTCATCCAGTGAGGGGACTCTACAACACCCTCCACCTTCCCTGGAAACCAAAGACAAAAGTCCCTGTCCCCAGCCCTGCCAACGCGAGGTTGTACTCCTTAGAACAGTGGTCGTCAAATAATGATCCACGGAGGTACTGAGATTTTAAAACAGTTTGAGAACTACTGCTCCAAAAGAGACACCTCATCCAGAGGGGGACTCTACAACACCCCCTCCTTCCACAAAACTTATTCCTGTGCACTTCTTCCTTTTTACGCGTTTCACAAACAACAACACAATCACACAACTTCAGGCCTTTAACTTACTTGTCCCCTGGTTCGTTGCACTGCCGGGTCCCGTCAGTCCACCTCTGTCAGACGAAGGCAGACCTAAGATGCTGGCCCAGCGAAGAATTTCCTTCCCAGGTCTTTCTTTACCAGGTCCGGCTAGTGGACGCTGGCCCGTCGACGGTGTACAGCGCGTCGTCCTCCGTCAGCCAGATGATGGGTATGAGAGGTCCCGGGTTTCGGCACCAAAATGTTAGAGATTTGCTCACTCCAACTTATTTTGCAAGAACCACACAGGAGACAAGGCAAGTTCTTTTAGACACCTGCAGGTGGAGAGATCACTCGCTACAGGAATGAAATCTGCCCTCCTTCCTGCACGTGGATATTTATTAAGAGAAACAGAGTGGGGGTATGGGTAGGCTGGCTAAAGCCCTTGTCCTCTAGTCTAAACATGTCAGGGGATGTTTTACGACCTTGAGATAAGGAGGACAAGGTAAGGTATTTATTACCTGTTGCATTCCAACATAATCCTACGATAAAGATAACCTGGCAAACCCTAACAATTATAGTCTACATTCCAACATAATCCTACGATAAAGATAACCTGGAAAACCCTAACATCCACAAAATCCACAAGGTAATGGAATCTGATTCTACTTCCAGTTCTCTGCTGTGTCTCATAGGCTGTGGCCCGCCATTTTTCCCTGAGCTTGTAGGGCAGTTTGGATGTGATTAATCTTAGATTTGTTGGGATCTCAAGTTCCTCTAAATACTGTAAGTCTTGCATTCCATTACAGCATCCTCTTAAATACATTGCATATGCGTGCATCATTTTCCCATCCTCAGCTTTAATCGCTCTCCAATTCAAAGCTTTCTCCAGGTAAGCAGCAGAAATCTTTACTTCATTCCCAAAGTTCTCTTTTTAACAGGTCTCTTGCTTCCTTATAGCCCCTGCCTCCTCCCTTGTGCAAACAGCTGCGAACCAGATCTCTAGGCAAACCAGAAGTGATCTGTTCGAGATAGTATAGTCTGTTTTGAACATTATTAGTTTTATCTTCAGTTAAGTGTTCAAATGCATGTATAAACGACTGATATGCCAATGGATAACCATCAAAACCATGTGTTTCTTTCACAGGTAATTTAGATACTGTGGTATATGGTTTTTGCTGCTTCGCTGGTCTTCAAAAAACACTCGGTGATCGGTGGCTGTTTCCCGACGAATGAGCACTTCAGGGACCACGGCTGATTGGGAAAAGATTTTATTCAACCAATGTCAGGGTGAAGTCTTTCCAAAAAGTTGAGTGGCACAAGGCATGGATGTCAAAAAAGCCCCCCTCCCCTGTCAGGCCCGTATCTTTTATACCTGGCAAGGAGCTGATGTCATGGCTTTGTGCACCAGCTGCGGTTTTCAATCTACTAGTTTACTTCAGTCCTAAAAAGGAGATCTTGACCAGCGCTGTTGGTGATGGACGACAACAGCCACTTTACCTTATTATAGGATTGCACACATTGCTGAAACTGAATTCTCCCTGACCAGCAAATATAGAATAGAACCGTGTCACTGACGCCAGATGGACATTCTAAGGCCACATACAGGAATAGAGAGGGAATTCCAAATTACACTTCATTCCCCCCTTCCGGGACAAAGTAATAGTCCCGGAAACGGTCTAACAAAAGATGACATCGATAAAGGTCCAAACATCTTCCCCCAACCAAATTTTATATATGCTCACGTCTACAATTTGGCCCAAAAATCTTCAGCCTAAATCACGCTCAAGGCATGCTACGTAAGGTTATTTTAACTAGGAAAGCTCAAACTATTTAGTTAACCAATTGCTCCCTGACAACAATCTGAGGCATCTCAGGAACCACAAGCAAAGAAAATTGAAGTCCACATTATTCAAACGATGATACCACCCCCCTTAGGTAATACCCTTACAACGGTGACAAATTGCAAAGTAATAAATTTGGCGTGGCCCGTTAGAAGCCCCAAAAAGCTGTCGGCCCTACCTCTAGAAAAACCTCGCCCGTTTAGTGACAAAGAAAAAGAGGAAGGCCCCTTCTACTAACGCCAGTGGTTCCCCTCACCTGGTGTCGCCCAGGTGTAAGGAGCCCTGGCACCTTACAATCCACAAAACAGTATGAGCTCACCAAACAGTATGGAAATGGAATGACATGTCCACCTAACAACAAACAGTGAAATTGTACCGTCACATGATCAGCATGCCAGCAGGTAACAAAATGAGGTAAAAATATTGGAATAAACAATGAGGTATATAGTAATGAGGTATCAAAACATGCTATCAAAACAAGCCCCCGAAATGTCGCCCCCCTTCTTCATGTGTAAGTGCGTGCTGAGGCAGAGTCCATTCCCCGAATCTTCAGCGATAGAACGTGCTGGGTATCACTGCCCAGGGCCTGCTGTCCATACAAAGTCCTTATGTCCAGGTCACTGTCCATAGAGTCCCTTGCACGGCCCCGGTCAGCATCCAGAGGTTCTGGAACGAATAAGAACTCCTGCCAGTATCGTGTGATGACAATGGCACTCAACGCAAAACACATGCAATTTTGACACAATAACGATGGTAAACTGGTCGCGGGCTGGGCAACAACATACGGTGGATCACATTCCAGTGGAATCATGCAACACATCACACAAAAAGGAAAATGAAAACCCAAGGAAGTGGCGCTACGCCGATGTTCCCACTCCTTCATCCCCTAACTTTGGGTTTTCATTTTCGTGTATAGCTCTATTTTTTTGTATTTTTCTGATATTAATTCTCCTCTCCCATGCACTCCCCTTAACATTTTATTATGTTTAATCCGAGTACCTGTCAGTCACTATCATTTCACCAGAGTAAGTCAGATCAGTCTCACAGTCGATCGGGAGCAGCGGCATCTGGGTCTGGTCCCTTGGCATTACCACGCCTATCCACCGTAATATCATGGCCTTTGCGCAAGTCATTATCACAGTGCAAAAACAAAGCATCACACATAGTGATATCCCGAGCGCCCCCAACACCTGCGCCACTATCGTCCCTATAGGTCCCAGTCTATCCTGTATCCAGCCGGTTGCTGACCAACCGGCGCCCTCAGACGGCCCAAAAGAATCTCGAATGACTTTAAGCGCGTCGATGATACTGGTAATGTTGTCGGTGTTATCAGGGATCAAAGTGTAGCAGGCGTCATCTGTCAAGTTTAGGGCTATGCACAACCCCCCTTGCCTCGCCAAGATATAATCCAAAGCCATGTCATGTTTAAGCAGGGTCAACCGATGGCTCTTTTGGGTAAGTGACAACTGCCGGAAGCCCTTGATCGTCTCATTTGCAAATCCCTGGAGGGTATACGTAATATTATCAATGTGATCTGCCAAAAATGTCACCCCATACCAGGGAAAGATCCCAAGGCCCCATTTTTCTCCCAAGCTAATTCTCCAATGGTACGCATCCGTAGTGTGAAACGCCGCCATCTCCCTCTTGGCCCTGCTTGGGACCGCCTGATAAGTCTCCCCCTCCGGCTTGTGGCCCCTCTTTATTGTCATCACCTCAAACGGGAGCTTCAGGGTAGCAGAATAGCAGCAACCCAACCATCCATAAGGCAAAAACAAATAAGCTTTAGTCCCACATACCCACCAGATGTCTCTAAGGTTACCTATGGTTGTGTTTCCAGGCACCGTGCGATTCTCCACCAGCACAGTAATCGCATTATAGGAGTCGGGTAGAGGAAAGGTCACCGGATGGATGGCTCCCCTTTCCCTCCATGCTTCACCTGGGAACTGCATAGAGTAATAGTCGCAATCTGCCACCCCCATAGGCACCCCCGGACCACCGTGAGTCACATTAGAGCAAAAACAGGCGGGAACCTTTATAGATGGCACCTCTATGGATTCTGGCACTGCAACTTGAATGTCCTCATGCACGGCGAGCATATCCAAATAGGGAAGTTCACTTATCCACGCGCACACCCCTGTGGGCTTAAAAATCTTCCTGACCTGAGCGTCAGTTTCAGGTGCTTTCCACGACTGCTCGTACACCAACCAAAGCAATAGCCTAAGTTGGCAATCGTCGGATACCGGCACTGGAACAGTCTGAAAAACAGCTTTCAGCGTACTTGGTGATTTTACCCTTACCAAGCACGGCCCACTCACTGCCTTGGACGACTTGATCGAATGCACCATCAGTTGATACCACATGTTTCTTCCTGCCCATTCATCAGCCCCCGGTAATGCCAAAGCATCGAACCCATAAGCCTTCCAAGCAGCTTCCCGTCTTGCCATAGCATGCAAATTGGTTCGCACCTCCGCCGGGGACCAGTCTGAGTCCGCAAACGCTTCATGGACAGGTCCTGGAACGTCAGGCATCGGCCTTACCGCCTCCGCCGTTGTCATGAGCGTCCCCGCCGCGGCCGACTGCGTTTCAATGTTGTCGCCAATCGTTGTCATGGATACAATGTCAATTTTGATTGTGACTGTCTTTTCCGTCTTAACATACTCCGTGACTGGGCTGTCTGGTTGTTCGTCATCAATTTCTTTTTTCTCCGTCAATGTCACGAAAGTAACACTGTCTACCGTCGCTTGGTCGCCCATGCGTTCTGCCTTTCCCACTCCCATTTTGAAACAGGTACACGTATAGTTTCCGAAATTTTTGTCAGAAATAGAGCGCAATCTCCTAACACCTCAAATCGCCTATATGTGTTTAGTAACAGTACATTGTCCACATGTGTTCGCTGAGCCAGGGCAAGGATGTTACCGGTGTTGTCTTCCCATTTGGCGGTGTGTCTGCACAGGGACCTTCCTGCCCTTGTGCAATTACATGGCAGTATGACAGCTCTTCCCAACACTCCCTCAACATTGCTCAATGTAACGCTCCGGCCGGACTCTGTGGCGGACTGGGCGTCCGTCACTGGGTCCTGTTGGGTGACCGTGTCCATTGGGGACACCATCTCCGGTGGTAGTTGGCTCGGTGTCGCTGTGTTGGGGAGCGTCACCTGCATCTGGGGAGGGCGCGTCGTCGAGATTGACATTGTCGAACTGTTGGCTTCCTCGATCGTCGGCTGTGTCGCCCCCGATGTCCTCAGGAACAGATACAGCAGACACGTTATCCACCACAGCTCGACCTTGCCCGTCTTCATCCCGATCTGGGCCCCTGGGCGATTCTTGTTCTGGCAGTTGTTCGGAGTTCTCGCAGCCACGACTCCCTCTTTGGGGCTCTTCATCTTTGGGCACCTTGACGCAGTGTGTCAGATGGTACCAAGTTGGCGACCCTTTTACTTGCACCGCTGTTCCGGTACAGCGGACAACTTCAAATGGCCCCTGCCGTCTTTCGTTGTACCACTTGCGGCGGAACACTTTCACATACACCTTGTCTCCTGGCTGAACTGTGTCTTTAGTATTTGCCTCGAGTTTCTCTTGTGCTTCTTCTTGTTTCTGCCTGTCAACAACATAGGTGGAAATATTCCTATGTATCGTGGTTAAATGTTTGACATAGGCTTTCATTTCTTCCTCCAAAATTGACAGGCTTGGGCCTTTCCCACTGGTACGCAAACACGGCGAAGGCATGCGTCTACCGGTTACCAATTCATGTGGGGTCAAATGCAAATCGCGGAGTTCACTCGACCGGCAAACCATCAGTGCCAGTGGTAAGGCAGCTATCCAATTCAAGCCTGTATGTTGACAAATTTTGGAAATTCGATTTTTTATGACGCCGTTCATTTTTTCACAAATGCCTTGGCTTTGTGGATGATACACTGCTCCGAGCCGCTGTTTAATTCCCAATTTTTGCATTATGATTTTGACCGTTTTATCCACAAACTCTCTCCCGTTATCTGAAGAAATCCTATCCGGCAGACCCCATCTGCTGATAACTTCGCGGCACAGAAACTTGGCCACAGACTGAGCATCTTTCCGTTTAGTTGGACAGGCCTCCGGCCATCTTGAAAACCGGTCTACGACCACCAACATATATCTTTTCCCTTCGACAGGTTGTATCATGTCGACAAAATCCACCACTAGTTCTCTCATGGGGCCATTAGGAGTCGGGATATAACCCGTGGGGGTGGCTACCCCTCTTCTCACATTGTTTTTCAAACAGATTGCACATTTTCCAATTACCTGGTCGATTTGTTCGAGCAAATATGGCGCCCAAAACCCGTATTCTGCGGTTATTTTTCTCTTTACCTCCCCCCTTGACACATGGGCCAACCCATGTGCCTCCTGGATTAATAGTCCCAGCAAATCTGGCGGCGCCACTACCAGACCTTCGTGATTTCTCCACAGTCCAGTAGGGTCTTGACTCGCCCCCCTTTGCTCCCAAAGATGTTTATCCATCGGGTTAACGGCTGCCTGCATTAAGATTACATCTCTGAGTGTGACCCTGTCTTCGAGGTCGACCTCATGCGTAACCAACAAAACTTTCCCTTTCTGGCTGCCTTTCGTGACAGCCCTGGCTGCTTCGTCCGCCACTCTATTTCCCTGCGTGACTCTGGACGCATCGGACTTGTGGGCAGCACATTTTGCAATGGCTATTTCTCTAGGTTTCATCATGGCCACCAGCAGCTTCATTATCTGCGCATGATGCTGGATGGGGGAACCGTCAGTCTTCTTGAACCCCCGATTCCTCCACACAGCACCGAACAGGTGGCACACGCTATGCGCATATGCCGAATCTGTATAGATTGTCACTCTTTTCCCTTCTGCGAGCAGGCATGCTTCTGTTAACCCCACCAGTTCAGCAAGTTGGGCCGAGGCCGGTTGTGGCACCACTTCGGCTTTGATCGTTACAAACTCAGGTCCCTGCGCTTGCACGACCGCATAGCCTGCGCATAAATTTTCTCCGACTCGATAACAAGAGCCGTCTGTCCAAAGTTCGAGATCTGCTTCCCTCAGAGGGATAGCTTGCAAATCGGACCGCAGTCTAGAGTATTTTTCTGACTCATGCAAACAATCGTGGGGGTCCCCATCCTCTGAAGTTGGCAAAAACTCAGCTGGGTTTACAGTAGTACACCTTGCTAGAGTGACATCCTCTTGCTCCAAGAGCCTGTAATAGTCCCGGAGCCGGGGCTCTGTCAAGGTGTACTTGCCATGGTTCAACAGAGTCCGAAGACTATGGTGAGTAAGAATTGTCACAGGGTAGCCCATGGTGATAGCAGAGGCTTTGTCATACATCAAATAGACTCCAACCACAGCTCTATAGCATGGTGGCAGGCCCATCTCCACCTCGGAGTAGGATGTCGAATAATAGGCCACAGGTTGGGGTCCAGACCCCGTACCTGTAGGCTGACAAAGAATTGCACATGCAAACCTACCCCCCGCCGAGGTTGACGCGAATAACACAAACTTTTTGGAGTAATCTGGTAAAGCCAATGCCGGAGCCTCTTGCAATCTTGTTTTGATTGTTTCAAACGCCACATGGCCATCCTGTGTCCAATCCAGCGTGGCGTGGAGATCATTATTGCCTGTGTCTTTGATCATAGCTCTTAACGGCCCTACCAATTTGGCGTATTCTTCGACCCAGGAGGCCGAATATCCCGCAATTCCCAGAAAGGTTAGCATTTGCCGAACAGTTCTGGGTTTTGGAGCCGTTCGTATCGCCTCCAAATGGCCATCTGAGATACGTCTCTGTCCATACGATATTTTCTGGCCCAAATAGTCAACCTGTTTTTGACAGTATTGTAATTTCTTTTGTGACACTTTATGACCATTTTCTGCCAAAATTTGCAACAGTTTGATCGAGTCTTTGTGGCACGTCTCGACATCCGATGCACAGACAATAATGTCGTCCACATATTGAATAACAGTGCTCTGCACCTGTCTTTCGAGCCCTTCGAGATCATCCTTTAACACTTTGTTAAACACATGAGGGCTATGTTTGTAACCCATAGGAAGTCTCTGATATTGATAAAACTGTCCTTTGAATGTGAACCCGAACAGTCCTTGTGATTCGCTACTGAGTGGGACACTGAAAAAGGCGCCACAAAGGTCCACCACTGAGAAACATTCCGCGTCCGGCGGAATCTGTGCCAGCAGGGTGTGCGGATCTGGCACATCGGCTACATTGTCAATCACCACTTCGTTCACGGCTCGAAGGTCATGTACTAGCCGGTGGGTGTTGTCAGGCTTTTTCAAGGGCAGTATTGGCGTATTACTAAGAGGGGTCTGCGTCACTCTTAACACATTTGCCACGAGCAATCCTTCGATCTGTGTTTCAATCCCCCGCACCGCTTCCTCCTTCAGCGGGTACTGTGTTTTCCATGGGGGTCTGCAGCCTGGCCGAAGATCCACTGTTACCGGTTGTGCAGATTTTACAAGTCCAATATCCGTACTATGGCGAGACCACAGGTAGTCAGGTACCTGTCGTAGCATGTCTTCTTTAAGTTGGTCCGTCGTCATACTGAGGATGGAGTCGTGCGACAGCTGCACCGTTTGGAGCTGTCCATGTCCATGCGCTGAAACCATGATTTTTATGAAACGTTTATCAACACTCACCCACAGAGCATTGTTTCCTGCCAGCGGGGAAAACTTGAGTGTTTCCGCCTCCGCCATCATTTCTCCTACATGTTGCTGCTCCCAGTCTTCTGCTATCAACAAAGTCACATGTGGGATGCTATTCTTGACTTTAAATTCCTTGTCGATGAATCCGTTTCTCTGGATTTTCATGGCCACTCCCTGTGGTCCCAGGATAATGCAAGGGCCGTTCAATTGCACTTCTTGCGGTTGCTGACGCAACCACTCTTCTGCCTGTGCCTGCGTTAGGTCTTTGTGATATTGTAGCGTGCAGTGGAATGGGTACTCTGGGGTCCTTGCTCCTGGTCTATTGGAGCGGATAAACTTTTCCCACTTCTTGTATGGTTCCAATAGGTTGTCGCTGACATCTCCCACCCAAAATACAGTGGGCGTTGACTTCCCGGACCTTGACTGCATCATCATCTCGTGGCACGTTTTGTTTGGTATTTCAACCTCACATCCAACGGGAGAACACTTTATGGTACAGTTCAATCCACACAGGGCATCTCTGCCGAGGAGGGCAATGGGTGTACGGTTTGACACCAGGACTGGAATTTTTATTGTGTGGTCTTGCCAGCAGAGCTTTACTGGTCTTGTGGAAGGGATCAGCTGTTTAATACCCTCGAACCCTATTGTCCGCACAAAATGACCGGACATGGGGAGATGTGTAGCGTCTTCGGGCCGGATACAAGTGAAAGCCGCTCCGCTGTCAACCATAGCTGTCAAAGGCTGATCATTTACTTTCACTGTTATTGTTGGCTCCTGTTCCGGACCTGACACTACCAGCTGACATCCCCCCTTAGGGCACTCTGGGCACCCCTAAAATCCAGGCTCCGGGCCCCCAAAGGGGTTTACCGGGCCCTGAGGCCTTTGGCCTCGTGGTTTGGTTCCCCCTCTGAAGCCACCTCCAGAGGAGTTGTTATAGGGCCTATCACACTGGCGAGATATGTGGCCTGGTCGACCGCAATTATAGCACGCATTAGGTCTCTGTTGTAGGCCCCCCGGGAGATTAGGCCTTCCTGCCCGTCCTTTGTCTCCACGGGCCGTGGCTCCCCAGAGATGGGCCGGTCTGTTTCCCCATTGAGGGGCTGGGCTGAAGGGCACCGCCATGGCTGCCTGCGGAGTTAGGCCATGCGGGGACGTGGGCTGTAGAATGATTTGTTGCGGTGGAGCTTGCACCACGACTGTCTGCTTCTTTTCCTTTTTATTGTCCACGAGCTGCACTTGGTTCAGCCTCCTCACCACTTCTTGGTCCTGTTCCTTTTGAGCCATCTCCTTCTTGCGGAACCAATCGACTTGATGAGCGATGTGATCAGTGTAGACATTAGTCGTCATGCTTCCCAGTCCCACCACTTCAGCCAGTTTGCTCCTCACTTGCACGGGCAGGCCCTTTTGGATCTTATCCCGCAAGATAGATTTTTCCATTTGGGTTGTATCTGGATCATTTCCTGTGATGTGTCTCCAAGTCTGATATGCTCTTGCCACGTATGAGCGTGCGTTCTCTGTCAGTCCCAGGGGTTCGAGCACAATATTATCCGGGTTTACATTTGTCGGGTACGCTGCCTTCAGTGCTCCCCACATCTGGCCTCGGACTGCTGCAAACAGGTCAGAGTCATTTGCTGATGTTGTAGCAAAGCGGTGTAACCCTGCTTTTCCCAAAATATCTTTCATGGTGTGGACTCCCACCACGTTAGCCAGAAGCCTCTTAATGTCTCCTACCGCGAACTGGGTTCCCACCATGCACTCTTCCAATTTGGATATCCAAGGGTGTGCTCCGTCTTGAATGGTGGGCAGCTTCTCAAGGATGGCTGACATGTCAGAATTCTGCCATGGTTTGTATTCCAGCTGTTGTCCTCTTACCAAAACTGGTAGGATTGTATTTACCCGCCTTGATCTTTGCTCCTGGCTCAAAAGGGACGCTGGTATTTTGGACGCTTCTTTCTTCAGCTTGCGTTCAGCGACCTCCAACCTTTGCAATTGTTCCTCCAGCTCCTCTTGCTCCTTTGGTTCCACACTCCAGTCCAATTCCTCCAGGCATTGCTTTTTCCTGCTCTTAATGCTCATTAAGGCGGTTCTTCTCCAATCCTCCATGGCCGTGGGGGTGGAGCATGAGGTAGGCGTGGGATCCTTGTCTCCCCCGTCATCATCACTACTGTCACTTCCACTGTCGGTACTACTAAAATATGTTCTTGTTCTAATCTTTTTCCCCGGAGTGCGTCCTTTTTCCTCCGCTTTTTTCAAAATGCTTTTGATTGTGGGGTCATAGCCCCCCGCTGCTCCTTCAGCATCACTCTGGCTGTCATACTGCAGCTCCTTTCTGGTGTAGTCAAAAGTGCCATGCTTCGCAAATCGTGTTTTATTTCTTTTGCGGGCGGGGCTAGGGTGCATGATGATGGTGGTCTTTGCTCTTCCTGTTTCGACAATGTCCTTATCCTCCGTCTCCAGCTGATAACTTCCTTCCTGGTTGATTATCGGAAGTTGTGGATAGACATTTCCACGGTCTTCACTCACATCATACGGTGGGGGATTCTTAACAGGGGACACATGTGAAAAAGGCATGTTTGCTTTTTCCATTAGGTTCTTAGCTTCTTCCATATTCTTCTGCACTTCAGCTTTAATTTTCTCTTTTCTCTGTTGGAACTCTCGGTTCAATTTGAGTCCCTCTTCGTCAAATATTTTTAACAATCCCAATTCCCATTCTCTTTTTTCCTTCCTCTTTTCTCCTCTTTTTCCTTTTTTATGTCCTGCCTTGTATGCTGATACTAGTACACGTATAGTCTCAACTACTTCCCTGTTAAAAGTCCCTTCCACCGGCCAAGGCCTCTCGATGTCAGGCCATCTCTTATTCCATCTTTTGGATATTTCTTTAACCCCCTTAATAAGCGGGTAGTTTCTCAGAACTACCTCGATGGGGGTAGTCACCATTGGACTAGCATAGTTCCTTTCTCCCATTTTTTTTTTTTTTTTTTTTTTTTTTTTTTTTTTTTTTTTTGATTGGGGGTAACAATATCAATTAAACAATGCACATACGATTTTGCCAACCTCAGATGGACCCCTTAAGACCGGCTGTCTCAATTGATATTTGATCCGGTGTATTCTGTCCGCGCTATTTCTGTACCCGCACTCAACTTATATTGGAGATGACACCTTGTTTGAAAAACAATTGTTCACAAGTTTATGATGATCAGTCTGTAGTCAGTCCGCTATGCAATCCCTGTTCTCAGGTTAGAGTGAAATGCAAGAGTTTGTGGACAAAATCACACTGGCCTTAAGAATTTGAATGCGACGCTCCACGAAGCTCTTCTCCAGACGACTTGGAAGTTCAGTCTGTGTGTCTTTGTCCCCCTGGAGAAACGGATGTATCCGCCGTCTCAGGTTTTTTATGTAAACAGAAAATCAGAAGTATTGAGGAGAGCCCCAGAGAGCAATATCAATAATTGGTTTTTAATTTTATCATTCTGTCTTTAATTTAAATTAACAAGTCGGGCTTTTCTCCAACTTCAATTTCTCATTGCTCCCAGAGGGTCTAGGGGCGCCAGCTGACCCCTTCTTGAGATGCATACATGCACATCTATATTAGTGTCGTATTAGGTAGCATTCCCGTGCTTCTTGTTTCTTGTTAGACAGCTGTGGTACATTCATTCTCCTGGGTTTCAGTTACCTCAGTTATGCATTCTTTTGCTCCTTCAGCATGCCGTCCCACTTTCTCGCTACCAGCAAGGTAGACCCCAAAATGGGCACAACTCTGGCCCCGCGCCCCGCCCCCACGTCACCCACACGGGGAGTGCCTAGCCTTGAAACACGGTGGGCAGGTACAGGTTGGCCACTCCCTGTCCCGCCCCCGAAGCCAGATTCCCCTCCCCGAGCGGGCACCGCAGGCGGGCACGCGCCCCAGAGCACCGAGAAGCACACTATCGTTTTAGCTCTTTTCTGCCTCTCCAAGCACGCTCACCCGCACGCATTCAAGAGCACACACACACTTACTCACGATCGCGCGCACGCGCACACACGCACGCTCACATACACACACCCATGGGTACACACACACACACACACAAACAGACGCCATTGAGCGACAAACGCTCACGCACAAACACAGAAGACAGAGCAGGATTCGAATCCATTCCACGTTTTGCTGTTTGCCTACTGCGGCTATGCAGTCTGGTTTTTAACAGTGCAGATATGCACTGACAAATACGCACGTCTTACTTAACTTTCGTTTCGTTTCGTTTCTAATAGCGCTTTATATTTTCCCCTTTATTTTCTGCAGAATTTAACTTAAGTGTGCACACAAATTACTTATACTACTTATTACTTATGGTATACCAATCCTTGCACTCCGAGGCCTCATTGCCACGTTTTCCCTGTCTCCAGAGGGATCTCTACACACACAATGCCGTACAGCACCTATTTCCCAAACGCGGTCTGTACAGGCTCAAATTTATCAAACTTTGACAGACGTGCATGCTATTATAATACGTCCCCATAGAGGAATCGAACCGCAAGCAGATCGTATCAGCTCAATCAATATTCAAAAACCGCCAGTCCTTCGTTTTACCTGGGGGCATCTTACACCAGCATTTAAATTGACAAGCCTTATAACTCACATACACCTCTAATTCGATCAGTGCCCAAACGACGTGGCTTCGCGCGCATCATTCTCTTCGGCCCACAGGTCCGTGACCTGGCCGGATATCTTCTTCCATTCACCCTCACAGTACGGATGCCAAGGTTGCGCTCGATCCTATTAGCCAAACGCGGTCAACGCAACCTCCCTTTTTTCGTTGGACTTTGGCAGAGACTAGCACAACCACCGAACATCTCGACAATCGCACTTGGCGCTTGCAGTGTCCCGGCTTGCCCCAGGTATTTTCCGTCTGGGAGCTAGATGGTGTGAGTTATCTCTTGTCACAACATAGTTCAATCGTACCTGTGTTTCCGCCACAATCACACAGCTAAAATTTCGATCCTCCGCGGGACCATTGAAACGACTAATTTCCACGTCCACGTTTTATGGGACTTTCTACTATTTACTTCTCGTGACAGCCGACCAGCGTTGTTCATGACAACGTGTCCTGTTTCACATTCGCTCTCCCTGGAGCTTTTAATTCGTTTATCATTCTCACAAGACATGCCATTCACTCGTGCAATCCCCAAAACGTTTTGTTACTGTTCCCTTTTTATTTATTGTTTTTTATTTATTTTCCTGTTTTTTATTTTACTTTTCTTTCGCTGTCTCTATTTGGGGCCACTCCCCCTTCAAAAGTCGCATTATGACGGCTTTTGACTAGGAGAGACAACATTCCCTGGAGCCAGCCGTGGCCCCATCAGATCCGTTTAACTGCCCTCCGTGTGGGGGACAACGCTCCCTCCCCCCCTTTCCAAGAGCGAGCATGCTGCGGCGACTTTGAGTGCAAGCAACTCACCTCAAAACAGGTCGTCGGCTGGCCGCTGGATGCTCACGGAGAGAGCGGGCGGGGCGGTCCCCCTGGAGAACACGAATCCTGTTCGTGACGCCAAAAATGTGGTATATGGTTTTTGCTGCTTCGCTGGTCTTCAAAAAACACTCGGTGATCGGTGGCTGTTTCCCGACGAATGAGCACTTCAGGGACCACGGCTGATTGGGAAAAGATTTTATTCAACCAATGTCAGGGTGAAGTCTTTCCAAAAAGTTGAGTGGCACAAGGCATGGATGTCAAAAAAGCCCCCCTCCCCTGTCAGGCCCGTATCTTTTATACCTGGCAAGGAGCTGATGTCATGGCTTTGTGCACCAGCTGCGGTTTTCAATCTACTAGTTTACTTCAGTCCTAAAAAGGAGATCTTGACCAGCGCTGTTGGTGATGGACGACAACAGCCACTTTACCTTATTATAGGATTGCACACATTGCTGAAACTGAATTCTCCCTGACCAGCAAATATAGAATAGAACCGTGTCACTGACGCCAGATGGACATTCTAAGGCCACCTACAGGAATAGAGAGGGAATTCCAAATTACACTTCAATACATTTTGCTGTGAGACAATGAGTTCTGCTATATCATTTTGTCTTTGAATAACTACATCCAAATTACCAGGGGTAGCATTAACACCCTTGCTTGAGTAGCCATAACACTACCTGTTTGTTTGTCTCTGTCAGGTCTCGTCCCCAACTGCTCCACGATGTGTCTGTTGTCTTGGTTTCTGTCTGTGTGCTCGCCCCTCCCCTCCTGTGTACCCATGATCAGTGTGATTGTTCCCACCTGCCTCTCGTTACCTGTCGTGTATAAAAGTCCTGTCTGCCCCTCACTCCCTGTCGGATCATTGGTTGCTGTCGTTCGGGGTTGTCGTACTGGCTTGATGCCGTCATGTCCTGCTGTCTTCTTGTTACTCTAACAGAAAATAATTGAGAAGCACTGCCCTAGTGTTGGGAGTACACACAATTGTAGTCACGCAACAACTTATAGCACAACACTTTTCTCAACACTTAAAATGCAATTGCGTTCAGATAATAGTATTAACCGAAAGACTTGTTAACATAACGCATGACGTGAACAGACATGCCAAAATGTTGAACAATGTAGCAGTGGTGGGCGCATCGATCTTAAATATCGATAGTATCAATACCAACGTTGGTATTGGTATTGATCAATACTTGCGTGATGAGCTCGATACTTTAGTTTCAGTTTATTTTCTCCAAATTCAGTACACCACCCCCGTTAAATTATACTGCTCGCGCAACAACGTTCCTCCTTCACTGTCTGGCGTGTCTGAGCCCCACACTGCTCTCTCATGCTCTATTTGTTAATTCCCCGCCCCCCTCCGCGCGCGCTCTCGTTCAGCAGCGCTGATGACTCTTGAGTCGTGGTGGCTGCATGATGGCAGAGAGGAAGAGGAGCTCCAAACGGCTTTTTTACGTGTAATAAAAACTACATGTGATATTGGTAGAAAAGAAATCAAGTACTGTGGTAACACCACAAATTTGTACAAGCACATAAAAAAACTTCTTTATTTAAATAAATAAGAAAATAAACAACAGTAAATTGTTAGGTTACGGAGTTTAGTTATTGCTGACTCCAAATTGTGATCAACACTTAACACACAAATTGCTGTGTCCTAATCCACACACTGGCGCACCTAACAATTTTGCGAGCTCGTTCTGTCAAAGAGAAGACCAGTAGATCAATCAGACCAAATTTACCAATTGTTTATTCCTGACAAAGCGCACTAATACAGGCCTGGGTCCCGGGTCCCTCACACTAAAACCCGTGCGTTTTTGTGACCACCAAAAGACGACACATTCTTCCGGGCTGCCTGGTTTTGAAGAAACACAATATGAATATGAATGCATGCAAAATATTGTGAGATGATTAGTCGATGGCCATCTCCTCCCCGTCTAGGTGTCGCTGGTCTGGCGGTTGTGTTTTCCCCGCGAAGCCCGACCACATAGACGTGCTGTTGTTCTCGTTTCTCACCGACCTTGAGGTGTTCTCGTCCGGTACTCCCTGTCTGGGCCTATTCCACAACACTTCGAAGAAAACAAGTTCATGCAGTTTGCCTCCACATTCTTCGCCACCCACCAATCCACACGAGCACTCCAATACTAGATATTACATTAATATGATTATAAGTTTAACACAACCTCAAAAATATGTTTGCAAACTGCCGAAAGCACATTTCCTTTTAGTTCCTAAGTGTCTACTATTGAGGCCACTCAGGTGCCCATATGCTAGTCACTGGCATCCCACAAGTTCCAGCGGTGTGAGCGCCCTTTGCTGATCAGACAAAGTCCTCACCACCTTTCTCTTAATTCACCACGACTCGGACATCCCAGATGTGCCTTGCCTTAGACAGCCCTATAATGTTCTAAGGTCACACTATTGGAATCGCTCGGCATCCGTCCTGCTATATCAGCGACGCCTTCACCTGTTTTTGTATTTTTAATTTTTTCCACAAATCACTTTTACCATGTTCCACACAAACACACACTTCTATACAACCACCATTCCTGAACACAGAGCTGAAATTATTAATTTTTGTATTCCACTTTCACTCCACAATATTGCTGAACTGGGAGAGAGAAAAAAAGGTTCCCCCTTACCTTTTGTGCCGATTGGACTGCAATATTGTTGAGCAAGAGCGGAGAAGGAAGAACCCTTTGTGGAGCATGCACTTTCCCTTCTGAAGAAATCACGTCGGATGGTCACCATTTGTTGGATTTTGTCCACAATTTAGGGAGTGCGTTATCTGCGCCTCACGGCAGAAGCCATTGCCAATCACCTGTTATCCAATTTACTCACTGCGTGCTCGTTTGATTTCTTCATATTTAGGAAAATGCTAAGACACTGAAGCACAAATTAGACTTACACAGGTTGGTTGAGTTCAATCACAATTCTTGTTCAGACAGCTCTGTTTTCAGGAAAGTACAATACAGCGCTGGGCCCTTCAAGAGCGGAAAGTCTCCATTCAGAAAAGGCAATGTTCAAGGTTCTTTGATCAGCTTATATTAAGTTGCGCATTGTGGGCCAAGATTGATGGGTGATGAGTCTTTGGGGTGGGGCAAGTTCGCCATGGGAGTGGGTGCCGGTTATGGGCGATTCGGTGTGTGTGTGGGGGCTGTTGTCTTCCATCCCGTCTTTCGGCCTTGGCGATCATCTTTGGCCGAGTCCTTGGCTGGCTCCCTCTGGCACCTGCTGGTTTTATCTCCACATGACCTTCCTGTGAACATTCTTCTCCAATCTTGGACATACACTGTCGTACCTCATTCTTTCAATTTTGTCATTTTGTACGAAATTATGTTAGCTTTTGGCTGTGACATCTTTAATCTATTGCTGTTCCCTGACTATGTAAAGTTTGTGCTTTTGATACTTCATGTCTTTGCTTACGTCATTATATTCTTAGTTTAATCATGCTTCCAACCATATCTTTTCTTTGTTAGGCAAAATATTGCCCTCTGTGCAGAGCGTTCAGTAGTAATCAAAAACTGGCGTCTAGCATTAGTCAAAACATAAGATACAATCAAGTACTGAACAGTCAAGACGACTCTGGCCGTGTCCATGATTTAGAGAAAAACATCAGGCATGCATTACACAATTCCTTAAGGGTCATTAAGCTATTTAGGCAATATATCAAAAGTCATTTGTTATTTCAAAGTCCTCAGAAATATATATCAGATCATAAAGTTATAAAAACCTTTCTCATCACCACTTATCAAAAATGTCTAGTTATGTCTTCTTTATTGATTTGGTGTGTAGGTATAATTATATGCTTAAAATGTTTCTTTTATTTATTTAATATGTGAATATACTTGTCTGCTTATGTACTTTATTCAATGAGGTTTGAGCATATCCGTTTTTGTAGCTAGGCAGGACTTTTTGTATTTTGACCCTACCTACTACCTAGTAGGTAGGTAGGTAGGTAGGTAGGTAGGTAGGTAGGTAGGTAGGTAGGTAGGTACTTGATTGATCCCTGGGGGAAAATTCAGGTGCCAGCAGTTAAATGCAGAAATACACAGATAAATAAAAAGATAGACAATACATACATTGATAACAATACTAACATAGATAATAGAATATGGATTAATGTTAATAAATAAGTAAATAGATCGACGAGCTCATGGCATAGGGAAGGAAGAAACCTCTCACCCTCTCTGTGGAGCAAGACGGTGTCAACAGCCTGTCACTGAATCGGCTCATCCGTCCAGTGATGGTGCTGACAGTGGGTGTTCGGGGTTGTCCTGGCCAACACTCACTGTTCTGCCAGACGCCAGATGAGGTTGCTCCGTGCCCACAATAGAACCCACCTTCCTCACTAGTTTCTCCAGGCGGGAGGCATCCCTCTTAGTGACCCCCCCGCCATTTGACCATCGAAGACGACCATATAAGACGACCATCAAAGCCATTCACGGCCTGATGTCTCAAGTCATTAAGGACAAACTCTTCAATCAAATCAACAGATCTAATTAAGCTAAGAAGAGGGCGCTCGGCACAACAGAACGATAAAACATCCGCAGCATCACCTTGCAGACATTAAAGGATGTACATTAAAGGATTCCGACTGAGGAAGTACAGTCGGCATTGTCCTTTTATGCATAAAGTTCACATGCACAGACTAGTCAAGTTTGTCATCCAACAACACTCCCAGATATTTGTAGGTCTGCACTATCTCCACAGTCTTCATTGATCGTCACCGGCTCAAGTCAAGGCCTGGGCCTCCTGAAGTCCACCATCATGTCCCTGGACTTGGCGGTGTTTAGATGCAGGTGGTTGGAGCCACGCCAATCAGCAAAGCGCCGGACCAGGCCGGTACTCCTCCTCCCGTCCATCTCTAATGCAGCCAACAATAGCAGTGTCATCTGCAAACTTCTGCACATGGCAGAGTTGTACGGGAAGTTAGAAGTGTACAGGGTGAACAGGAAGGAAGAGAGCACCATTCCCTGCCGTCCCCCCACGCTGATCCTCACCTGCCTGACTCACAGCCTCCCAAGCGCACGTACTGAGGTCTGTCTGAAAATCCAGGAAGGTAATTCTCCGCTGGAGAAATCCAGGAATGTAATCCTCACAGCCCCTTTCCCCTGTGCAGGTGAGAGAGAGAGAGCGATGCAGGATATAGGCAACAGTATCCTCCACTCCCACGTTCTCCCGTTACGCAAATTGTAGAGGATCGAGAACATGGCAAACCTGAGGCCTGAGGTAGTGAAGCAGCAAATGCTCCAGAGTCTTAATCACGTGAGAAGTCAGTGCAACTGGTCTAAAGTCATTTAGCTCCATTAGTCTCGGTTTCTTGGGGACAGGGACGATGCACGATGTTTTCTACAGCTGAGGCACCACACCTTTCTCCAGACTGATGTTAAAGACATGCTGGAGAGGGTCACCCAGGTCCAGAGCACATGCACTCATCAAACGAGGAGAGACAAGAGATTTCTGTTCACTGGTAGCAAGTGTTGAAATATCAACAGTCCTCTGTGTCACGTGCCGTGCCAGAGACGCTCGGCTGGCAACTTCCCTAAGCCACACCCCTTCGTTATCGTCATGTCTGTCACCTGCTCCCTCTTGTTACCTGATGTATTTAAACCCTGCCCCTGTGTTCCTCCTTGTCGGTGTCTACTGTTGTCTCGCGTCCCTGTCCGCGCCTTGTGTTCCTGTCCTGCTTGCCCAGTTTTCCCCTGGTTATGTCTGGAGGCTCACGGTCAGAATTTTATCTGTGTCCGAATGGACTTCTGTCTGTCTGTTTGCTGGCCATGAGTCTCTATCCCGTCTGTGTCTTCGTTGCCCACCTACCTCCCTTCTAACTTCCTTTTCCCTTCAATAAACCCCGGTTCAAGCTGCATTTGGTCACCCTGGCTCCACTCATTCCTGACCCTCTGTGCCAAAGGTTATTTTGTCTCAGTTTGAATAGATTTTGTTTGTTAGCGGGTATATCCAGTATGTCCCCAGTTTGGCATTTTCCTTCTTCAAAATAGAACTTCTGTAGGGTAGGTGTGCCATTTGATTTCATTGTCACAGATAGACTGATTTCGACTGTCACAAGTTCATATACATTTTCAATCACCATTGACATACTCAGCAGTGTTTCAAAAACAATATTGTTTTCAATGTAGATTTAGACTCTACCACCTGTTTTGTTGCTTCTGTGTCTGTGAACTTATTTGTATCCATCGAGGTAAAAAGTCGTTTACCTTTTATCCACGTTTTCGATGTTGCAGTGACGTTGAAACGTCCAATGTCAAGTCATGTTTAACAACCCACACAACGTCCAACGCACAATAGAGAGGAACAGTTTTCCTGCACAATTTCTGGCAAAAGATTCTCTCAAAAGTCAAGTTTAAAATCCCTCACCTTAATACACAGTAGAGAAAAACCTTCTTCCTGCTCAGGTTGTAGCCAAAGATTCACTGAAAAGAGACTTTTAAGAAATCATACAAGAACCCACGCTGGTGAGAAACCTCTTTTCTACTAAATTTGTGGCAAAAGATTTAAATTTAATAAAACAGAAGTAGACACAGTGGAGAAAAACATTTTGCCTGCAGTTTGTGGAGAATGCTTCTCTCTGAAGTTAGGTTTATCAAGACATGCAGGAGTGGACAAGAACTTTTTTGTTGCTCTGTTTGTGGCCCAAACTTCACTGATAACAAGACACACAAGAATGCATGGTGAAGAGAAACCTTTTTCCTGCTCTGTTTGTGGCAGAGGCTTCTTTGAAAAGTCAAATTTAGCACATCACACGAGAACGCACACTGGAGGAAAACCCTTTTCCTGCTCCGATTGTGGCAAAAGATTCTCTCAAAAGTCACTTTTACGAAAACACAGGAAACTTCACACTGAAGGAAAACATTTTTCCTGCTCAGACTGTTGCAAAAGATTCCACGAAAAGTCAAATTTAATACATCACATCCGAACACACAGTAGAAAAAAAAAACTTTTTCTGCAGTTTGTGGTAAAAGCTTCTCTGCCAAGTTACAATTAATAGAAACACAAGAATGCACAGTAGAGAGAAACCTTTTTCCTGCAGTGTTTATGGGAGAAACTTCACTCAAAAGACACATTTATTGAATCGACCACATCACAATATACAGAGGAGTAAAACCCTTTTCCCGCACACGCTGTGGCAAAAGATTCTGTTGAAAGTCAAATACAAGACAACACATCAGAACACGCAAAAGTCCAGATTAATAGAACACATCAGAAGACACAGTGCCGAGTTTGTGGTAAAAGGTGCTCTGTCAAGTCACATTTAACAAGGCACACAAGAACACAGAGTGGAGACAAGCCATTCAGTTGTAGTGTTTGCGCTAAAAGATTCTCCACTCGCATTCCGAGACAAAAGTGTGCTGGTGAGTATCGCAGCAATCTCGCAGACTTCGTCCGAGATGATGCAAAGAAATTTGATTTCATATACTTTTTCCAATTGTGTGTTATCCATTATCAGGTCTTCTATGTCATCCAAAGATCATAATCTTTGTTTTACATAGTTTTAAAGATACTTTTTTTTCTGTCAAACCATTTTAATATTTTTATTTCTGTTGTAATCATCTTTAAAATATGTTGACCCACCCCCGTGAACAGAAAATATTTTTCAGCAATTCAATATATCATTGATACATAATAGAAATAATTTTGGGCTTATTATTGAGCCCCGTGGTACGCCAATGTCCCTGTACTAAGATTTCTGGTCACCTATTTGCACAAGCTGTTGCCCGTTTTTTATTTAGCTGTGCAGTCAGCTCATCCCAACTCACCTAAACCATACCATTCCAATTTAGTGAATAATATTTTGTAGTCAATGGTGTCAATGGCTTTTTTTCAGATCCACAAATACTCCATTCGCTTACCAGTAATTGTTGTTTTTGTTATCTATACAATTTGTTATTTCTTCTATTAGTTCTATAAGTGTGTTGATCTATCTGTTCTAATCCATATTGATCGTTTGAAAGCAGTTTTCAACAAATTTTTGCTGTATAAAAAAGATTCTCATATCCCTTTTTATTTATAATCTTCCAAACTTGTATCAGTAAATCAAGCTTTAGTCATCGAGCCAAATGTATAGCATACATAAAATTGGAGCTTTTGTTTACAATAAATTGATAACCCAATTATTTTAATTCAAATACACCTTGTAAAATTGCTTTAATATTGAAATAAAAACCCCTTTTTAAAATTGTGTTAGCTGTATTTACTAAGAAGATAAAAAACAATGTTTGCTCATAAAAAAAAATTATTTGTAAAACAATTTTACGTTTGTGTTTATTTGATAATTGTCGGTGCTCTACACATTTAATAGTTCTCCAGAAAAAAGAAGCAGCTCCTATGGACGAAGCCAAACGCGTAGGCAACCTCAAGTTCAACGTGGGTAACGAATGAAGCAGATGGTCTCAAAGTCAGAGATGATGTTGGAGAAATTTTGCTCCCACGTTTGCAATCGGATCAGCTGTTTTGCATGAATTATTTTTTCCTTTCAAAGGGATATTTGACATAAATTGGTTTGTTCTGTTACAACAACTATTTTGAATAAAGATTGTTGAATGAAAATGTGTAAAAAAAATCTAAGTGAATGAAATTATGGAGGAGATTGAAAGTGCTAAAATTGGATAAGTGCATCATGAAATGTTTATTTAGAAATGCCATTAAACATTTCATGTATTAAATATAAAAAATAGAAGTATTATGAAATGGGTCAATTAAATTTGCAATGACTATAGGGAAATATACCGTAATTTTCGGACTACAAGTCGCGGGTTTTTTCATAGTTTGGGTGGGGGGGGCGACTTATACTCAGGAGCAACTCATATGTGAATTTTTTTCACAAATTTTCAAAATTCAAAAATCCGCAATGTAATGAAACCACAATAAACGAACCGCGATGTAGCAAGGGATTACTGTCATTTGAACTGCAAGTGACGTCAGCAGCACGGCGGTTGTTTACATAAAGGACAAAAGATTCGATCACGAGATGACGAAGATGACGAAGGTTGAACTCTTGTTTTGTTAAATAAAGAGCCGTTTACCAAACCCACGTCTTTCCGGGTACTTTGTTAACGCTACAATATAGTTATATACTAGATCTGTGCGGCGCGCACGCGGCGTTGTTGACATAGAGGACGATGACATAGAGGACGAGGAATTTGATCGATGGATTTAATGATTAGGAGTGACACAGATGGTTTGATAATATTGTTGTTATATGATAGTTATTTGATATATACTTGCGAAATGTAACTTACGACGTGTCCGACGTCAGCGGCGCAGCGCATATGCGGCATTGTTTACATAATGAGCTACTACTAAAGCTCAGTGGCCTAGTAGTAGAGTGTCCGCCCTGAGACTGGAAGGTTGTGGGTTCAAACCCCAGCCGGGTCATACCAAAGACTATAAAAATGGGACCCATTGCCTCCCTGCTTGGCACTCAGCATTAAGGGTTGGAATTGGGGGGTTAGATCACCAAATGATTCCCGAGGGCGGCACTGCTGCTGCTCACTGCTCCCCTCTCCCCCAGGGGATGGATCAAAATCACATGGGGATGGGTTAAATGCAGAGGACAAATTTCACCACCCCCAGATGTGTGTGTGACGATGATCATTGGGACTTTAAAGGACGATTGATGGATTTAATGAATTGGAGTTCTTCTTCTTATCGTGGCTACAAGGCAGTTAGTTACGGCTTAGCCTGATGTGGTTCAGCCACAGCTGAACACATTTCTGTCCCTTCTCAATAAACTCTGCTAAGTCCGGTGCTGTGCAGGGCGGCTAAGATTGTTCGTTTTGCAGAGGAGAACACTTCGATGTTCACAGATAGAATTGTCAATGCTGGTCGTAAGAAGGTTCCTCATTTCCAAGATCAACCTTTGTGTCTCTCTCCAGGCATGATGTTGTTTTTTGTTCTGTAGCTTTGTGGCTTGTAACTTGCAGCTTTCGGCGTAGCTTGTAGCGTAGCTTGCAGCGTAGCTTTGTAGTGTAGCTTATAGCTGTGTTGTAGCTTATAGCTGTGTTGTAGCTTGTAACTTTGGTTAGCTTCATGAATTGGAGTGACACCGATGGTTTGATAAACGTGTTACTTATGTAATAGTTATTTGAATAACAATGTTACGTCAGGCCCGTTCTCAGCTCCTCGTTTGTGTATATGTCACGTTAGCATACCGTATCCTTTAGCCTGTTGCTGGTTCATGTCTGTTTTTGGTGTTGGATTTTGACAAATAGATTTGCCCATCAAATGTGCGACTTATACTCCGGTGTGACTTATATATGTTTTTTTTTCCCTTTATTGTGCATTTTATGGCTGGTGCGACTTATACTCCGGAGCGACTTATAGTCCGAAAAATACGGTAAATACAATATCTGTATTTGATTTAAATTTTCATGGTCTGAGTTCCATTTCATTTTAAATTCTCTACTGTGCTCATTCATAGGTTTTCACTAGATGGGAGCCTTGTATAATTTACTTCTTGCCGCTATAATGGTATCAGAGGTGGTGAATAGATCTCAAATGATGATTGCTTTGATTCTATTCCCTGATCATAAAGTCTTTTTGAAGCAATTTGAAAAATATTTTGAGGGTGCATATGGAACAGCAAGCCAAAGTATTCCAGACAGGATTTGGCAATTTCCTATTTGAAAGACATTCAGAGCATTCCAGACCGATACTTTAGATTCTAAAGCAAACCCGGGGAAAATACGGCCCGCGGGCCATATCCGGCCCTTTGTGCGTCTCTGTCTGGCCCGCAATCATAAATTACATTTGATTACAATTTAATAAATTAAAAAAAATCTGTGTCGTACATGCAATACAACTGTGCTGCTTTTACTTTGAAAGGCGTCGCACTTCCGTGTAGCGTGCGTGCATGTGAGCTGTGCGAAGTAATGCTCCCCTCAAAATGTGTGCTGACGCGAAGAAAAGAAAAGTTGACAAGGAGTGCCGTGTTTTCAACAAGACATGGACTGCCAAGTATTTCTTTACAGAGCTGAAAGGTAAAGCCGTGTGCCTGGTTTGTGGCACACAGGTCGCTGTGTTTAAAGAATATAATTTGAGTCGCCACTACACGACCAAGCATGAGGAAAAATACAGAAATCTGTCTAATAAAGAGCGCGCAACAGAGGGTGATGCATTGCTAGCAAAACTGCAAGCCCAACAAGGACTTTTTATCAAACTTCACACCCACAGAGATGCAGCGGTCAGGACAAGTTTTGTCATTTCCCGCAAAATTGCCAGAAAAAGTAAGCCGTTTACTGACGGAGAGTTTATTAAGGAGTGCTTATTGGACTCTGTTGCACTGATATGCCCGGAGAAAAAGAGTGCATTTGAGAATGTGTCACTCTCCCGACGTACCGTAACAAGGCGGGTTGAGGACACATTGATATGTTTCTATAAATGTGTTGTAATTCACAGTTTGAGGAAAAGTTAAAGTTAAGAATAAATTGTACTGATTAATGATTTTTTTTATTTGACCTATACACCACAATTTCACATAGCCTAATATAAATATAAACAGAATAATTGTAGTCTTCTAATTACCAGTACCAGCTATTTAAAATAAATAATTTAGTGCATATTACAATGGAATAAAGTTGAGCAGGTTTAAATTATCGTTGGTGTGGCCCTCTGACATAACTCAGGTTTTTCATGTGGCCCCTTGTAAAAATTAATTGCCCACCCCTGTTCTAAAGTATTCTAAAGTTTACAAGCATCAACAACATACTTGTTCCTTGACAACCTTGTTGATATGTTTATTTCCGTAAACCATAAACAAACTTTTACCAGCTCCACATGATTACAAAATCTGTGTAACAGGGCAGGCCTCAGGATGGTCCAAGAACAGCGTCTGGAACATGTGGTTGTAGAAGTCTGGGTGGTAGAGGCAGGCCCGGGTGCAGTCTGGGCTGAAGTTGAACTCAAGAATCTGAGGAACCATGGTACGCTCACCTGCCGTGAATTAAACATAAGACAGCTATTTATTTTGCTAAATGACAGATTTTTTTCTCTCATTGGATTGAATACATAAATGCAACAATTAGTAAGAATTCAAAAATTAAGTCATCTGATGACACTTTAGTTACAACTCTGAAAATGAAATCATTAACATTGTAAAACAATGCAAAAATAAAACATCTACCGACTGCAATGGGATTGATATGATGTTAGTTAAGCAAATTATTGAGGGAATTTCAAAGCCACTTGTGTACATCTGTAACTTGTCATTTTTAACTGGTACATTCCCAAAGAAGATGAAAATTGCTAAGGTCATTCCTCTTTATAAAACTGGGAGCAAACACAACTTTACAAACTACAGACCTATCTCAATATTGCCACAACTCTCAAAAATATTGGAAAAGCTTTTTAACAGTAGATTGGATGGATTTTTGGAAAAACATAAATTATTTGCAGAGAACCAATATGGTTTTAGAGTAAACAGATCAACAGCACAGGCATTAATGGAATCAATCGAGGAAATCACAGATGAAATAGATAACAAACGACATGCAGTGGGAGTTTTCATTGACCTCAAAAAAGCTTTTGACACAATTAATCATAATATACTATTCAATAAATTAGAAAAATATGGGATAAGGGGAATTGTATTAGACTGGGTAAAGGATTATCTGCGAGAACGGCAACAGTATGTAAAGTTGGGTAATCACTGCTCTGGATATTTGGACATAGCTTGTGGTGTTTCACAAGGGTCAGTTTTAGGCCCTAAATTATTTATTTTGTATATAAATGACATGTGCAAAGTCTCTAAAGAACTAAAACTCATCAATTTTGCAGATGACACATATCTTTTGTTCAGGTGATAACATCCAACAAGTGGAATCAGTGTTGAATGAGGAAATGAAAAAAATAAAAATGTGGTTCGACTGGAACAAATTATCATTAAATGTAAGTAAGACCAAGTTTATGGTATTTGGCAAAGCGAACATAAAGATACGAATAGAAATAGATGGGGCTGAAATTGAAAGAGTGCAGGAAAACAAATTTCTTGGGGTTATAATAGATGACAGGCTGAGTTGGAAGCCACACATCAAAAACGTAAAGTCTAAAATTTCAAGAAGCATGGCAGTCATATACAAAGCAAAAGAATTACTGGATTATCATTCACTTCGTACACTTTATTGTTCTCTTGTCTTGCCCTATTTGCATTACTGTGCTGAGGTTTGGGGGAATACTTATAAAACTTCACTACAGCCACTTATCATTCTGCAGAAAAGAGCAATAAGGACTATTCATAAAGTCAACTACTTGGAACACACAAATCCACTTTTCATACAATCCAAACTATTGAAATTCACTGACATAGTATCTTATCAAACAGCAATCATCATGTATAGGGCAAAAGCAAAACAACTACCAGAAAATATCCAAAACTTATTTAGGAATCGGGAGGGAGGTTATAAGTAATGGGGGAATCACAACTTCAAAATCTTAAACATAAGAACAACCTTAAAAAGTTTCTGTATCACTATAACTGGGGTTAAACTATGGAACAATCTAAGTGAGGAACTCAAGCAAAGTCCAAATATCCACCAGTTTAAAAGAATGTACAAAAATATGTTGTTTAGCGGGTACAAAGGCTAAAAGTGCCAAAGGGCTACACACAAGTTAAAATGAAACAGAAAAATAAGTGTGAAAGTGTATCTCCTTGTGTTCTGTTGTAGAATTACAGTATATGTTGAATCATTGGTTTAATGGATAAAGTGAGAAAGGGGTAGGAATCTAAAAAGCTATGCTTCTTCCTACTCCTTTTCGAGCATTCTTTATTGATTTATTTACTTATGTATTATTATTATTATTTATTTATGTATTTTTTCTGTTTGTTGGTTTATATTTTGTTTGTTTGTTGTATGGACTTATATGTGGCACTTTAGAGTGTGATTTGTTTTGTTTTTTCTTTTTTCTTTTGAATGTTCGAAATAAAGATATCAATCAATCAATCAAAAATTAAGTCATCTGATGACACTTTAGTTACAACTCTGTTTGATCAAAATAATTGATTTAACTTTCCGATAATAAAATACCGTATTTGCCGGTGTATTGGTCGACCTTTTTCGATCCAAAATCGACCGAAAAAAATCGACCTCGACTTATACACCGAGTCATAAAATTTAACTTCGTATTCATCGCTTCAAATGTGATGGTAACCAAGGCCGTTTCTCATGCATCTCATTGTGCGTTGCACTTAGAAAATTTGAACCGTGCGGCGTGCGCGAGTGCGCGGCACGCTGGAAGTCCAATGAGGCGCCGCGATCTCCTGCGCGGTGCTTATAAAGTGCCGATCCGCTCGGCTTGGAGCTATTTCCGACCTCCCGTTGGTGCCGGGCGGCGTGCGCGAGCTCGCCGGCCGCGATCTCCTGCGCGGTGCTTATAAAGTGCCGATCCGCTCGGCTTGGAGCTATTTCCGACCTCCCGTTGGTGCCGGGCGGCGTGCGCGAGCTCGCCGGCCGCGATCTCCTGCGCGGTGCTTATAAAGTGCCGATCCGCTCGGCTTGGAGCTATTTCCGACCTCCCGTTGGTGCCGGGCGGCGTGCGCGAGCTCGCCGGCCGCGATCTCCTGCGCGGTGCTTATAAAGTGCCGATCCGCTCGGCTTGGAGCTATTTCCGACCTCCCATTGGTGCCGGGCGGCGTGCGCGAGCTCGCCGGCTGCGATCTCCTGCGCGGTGCTTATAAAGTGCCGATCCGCTCGGCTTGGAGCTATTTCCGACCTCCCGTTGGTGCCGGGCGGCGTGCGCGAGCTCGCCGGCCGCGATCTCCTGCGCGGTGCTTATAAAGTGCCGATCCGCTCGGCTTGGAGCTATTTCCGACCTCCCGCTGGTGCCGGGCGGCGTGCGCGAGCTCGCCGGCCGCGATCTCCTGCGCGGTGCTTATAAAGTGCCGATCCGCTCGGCTTGGAGCTATTTCCGACCTCCCGTTGGTGCCGGGCGGCGTGCGCGAGCTCGCCGGCCGCGATCTCCTGCGCGGTGCTTATAAACAGCCGCATGCGCACGGCCTCCCGGAATTTGAACACATTTCGTCAATAAATTTCGCATATTGAATTTTGAAGTTTAATATAATGCAACAATTGAGCTCGACTTATACAAAGGATATATCATAAAATCGTAAATTTCCGTCGAATTTTAGGGGGTCGACTTATACACCGAGTCGACCTGTACACCGGCAAATACGGTAAAAGCAATTTGTGCTTCAATATGATCAAGCATAGATTTGAGTGTAGTCTGACTGGCCAAAGAGTCTCACAGGATTTTACTGCAACCTGGCATGAAAAAAGAGGGACTAGCTAATGATGTCAATTATTGGGGATAATTGAAACCTTCTACAAAGGTTCAATGCACAAATTGTGGAGTGAACTCATTCGATGATGAAGCCAAATGACCAACTCATGGATTCATCCAAAGAGCAACAATGAAATCAGACACTAGAACAGGTATGGGCAAACTACGGCCCGCGGGCCACATCCGGCCCACGGGACCGTTTAATCCGGCCCGCCAACCCTAAATAAATTGTATTATTAAACGTTTTTTTTTTTTTTTTTTTTTTCGGTCATTTTGCCTGCAACGACTGTGTTTCCCCAGTAGATGGGGAACCACTCGCCTGCGCATTTACTACCGGAAGCCGTGTCAAAAAGCTCGGTGCACACTCACAAGTGCGTGTACGTACTCAGTAGTACGGAAATGGCGCACTCGCGCTCTATTTGTATCAGTGCCGAAATTAAAGCGTGGGCTGTGACGACAGCATTCTTGTAATTTGCGCGCCGAGCTTTCGGATACAGTTTTACGCTAAAGCCACCCACAAACCTTCCCCTGGAATCCTTCCATTAAAATGAGTCGCCCATGGAAAAGCAAGGTGGACACTGAGTGCCGAGTGTTTAAAAAGAGTGGCCAATTTGGCTCGACGTACGCGACGTGACGTTCAGTCACATGAACATCAACATCAACCCGTCACAGATCTAGGTAAACGGACCAACACCTCGGATCTCTCCTAAGAATTGCCACAACAAATTTTACTCCAGACTATGACACACTATCAAAAAATGGGAGATCAACAACACTGTTCCCATTGAAAATGAAGGGGAGGCTTTCAAGTTTGTTGTAAAAAAATGCATTTTGAATATGATCTGTACAAATAGCAGGGATTGAAACTAGCGACCATTCTCATTTTCAAACAATGCAGGATGCTCAAGGACATTGATGCGCCACCTGTTTGTGACTAATCTTAACCTGTAAAGTTCTTAAGGCTTACTTTAAGGAAGTGTTTCCCGTTTCCTCACCTCTGTTACCAGGTGTTTGTGAGTTAAAACTCTGCTCTCATTTTCAGATACCCCTCACCGTGTTGCCATTTTGATTACTTTATTTGGATGTATGCTTTCACCGATTCTTCAAGATGATATATTTGGTCAGAATGTTTGCCGTTTGATGTGATCTCATAAGATAAACATCTTTCATTAATCTGACCTGCAGGCACTGAAGTGATGGAGACTGTTATTCATAACAACAGTGTCGTATTTTATGACAATCACTGATAGCAGTTTTTTAGGGATTTTTTTTTTTTTTAATGCTGTTAATAAATGCATTTGTTTTCAAAAAACCTTTTTGGAATATCCATGCTTTACTACCTACTAAAAGCCAAAACCTTTTATGCAATGACCTTTACAGGTCGTTTATATTACTTCACACTAACACTACATCCATCTGCTCCTGGTTCGGCCCCCCGGTCAAAATTTAGAACCCAATTCGGCCCGCAAGTCAAAAAGTTTGCCCACCCCTGCACTAGAAGCATATACCGTATTTTCCGGACTATTAGTCGCAGTTTTTTTTTTCATAGTTTGGTGCGACATATACTCAGGAGCGACTTGTATGTGAAAGTATTAACAAATTATTACTTGATCATTAACACATTACTTACTAGTATATCACGTCACATGTTATTTTCACATTAAACAGCATGAGGGCGCTCTAGGCCTGTGGAATAATTGATACTGCAACTGAGTATGAGCAACTAAAGGCAGTGCCGCATCTACTTCCGGAGTCAGCAGCGGCGTTATTTATAAGTGACACAGATGGTGAACATTTCGGTGGATTTAATGATTTGGCGTGACACAGATGGTTCGATAAACTTGTTATTTATGTTGTAGTTATTTTATATACAGTTTATATAGTCTGACATCAGTGCCACATGTACTTCTAGAGTCAGCAGTGGCGTTGTTTATAAGTGACACAGAGGACGAAGATTTCGATGGATTTAATTATTTGGAGTGACACGGATGTTCGATAAAGTTATTCGTGTCATAGTTAGGTAACTGTTGATATGTTACATTAGAGGCGGCTCAGTGACGCACTGGTTAGCACGTTCGCCTCACGGTTAGGAGGGTGCGGGTTCGATTCCACCTCCGGCCCTCCCTGTGTGGAGTCTGCATGTTCTCCCCATGCCTGCGTGGGTTTTCTCTAGGCACTCCCGTTTCCTCCCACATCCCAAAAACATGCTTGATAGGCCGATTGAGCACCCCAAATTGTCCCTAAGTGTGATTGCGAATGGTTGTTCGTCTCTATGTGCCCTGCGATTGGCTGACAACCAGTTCAGGGTGTCCCCCGCCCTCTAAACAATCGCGTTTCTCAAACTTTCTCCTATAAAATGATCGGAACTGTTCGATCTAACACATTGGTACTGCTTACCTATGTTTCCCTTCCATATCGATCCGTAAATTCACTCGAAACATGAACAGAGTAGCCTATTTTGACATGAAATAGCCTCGTGTGTAAAGCAGCTATCACTATAGCATTAGCCACCTGCAAGCCCCAGCTCGCAGACTCCCATGAGCCTCAGCAAAGTGTAAACAATTGCGTTTCTCAAACGATCTCCTATAAAATGATCAGAACTGACTAAAGTTTGATCTAACACATTGGTACTGCTTACCACTGTTTCCCTTCCATATCGATCAGTAAATTTACTCGAAACATTAATGGAGCAGCCTATTTTGAAATGCAATAGCCTCACGGGTACAACAGCTATTCAGTGACGCCCCCTGACCACGGTTGCTGAACTGCTGGGAAGCGATGCGACCTTGTAATTTACTAGTCGTACTAAAACGTACTGAAACATTTTGGCAGAGCACTGTGTACAACCAGTGTGGATCAACAAATTCATCAATTGATCCATATATAAGGCGCACCAGACTATAAGGCGCACTGTCAGCTTTTGAGAAAATTTTTAGGTTTTTAGGTGCGCCTTATAGTCCGGAAAATACGGTACTCTGGTGCAACTTATATATGTTTTTTTCTTCTTTATTATGTATTTTATGGCTGGTGCGACTTGTACTCCGGAGCGACTTGTAGTCCGGACAATATGGTACTCTTTGCTTTTAACCGATGTTTCTATGACTGTCTATTTAACAAAGAATGGGTCAAATACTTGCCATTGTCATCTGTTCTCCACTTCAGCATGAGGTCTACAGCATAGATGGCACGAGAAGATGGGTATGGACAAATACCATATGGGGCAGGTCGAGATGAAGCGGCCTGGAAGAGCCTCTTCAATGCTTCAAACAATTGTGCCTGAGAGAGGAAAAGACATATAATGCTTTAAAAAATGGACTTGGCAACTACCATTGTTGGCCATTGCTGTATCAAAAATAATCAACAGGTCTTGATTGACAGGATATGTACCACAGTCATTTGAAGTGTTGGTAAAAGATTCATTCTAAGTCTTGGTAAACAGTTGGTAACCAAGTAAATAATGACTATAGTAAATAATAATAATGATCATGATAATAATAATAATGTATATAATATTTAGCAATGACATGCCACAGGGGTCTGACTGTAGACCACTATTATCTTTGAAGGTTTAATGTTGATGAATTTGAATTTTTTTGCATAAATCTTATTATTGGGTGTATGAGGATTAAAGTACTCATTGACCATTTATCCAATCTTTATAAACCTTGGAGGGTGTCTTCAAAATACCGTAATTTCCGGACTATAAGCCGCAACTTTTTTTCCATAATTTTGGACCCTGCGGCTTATAGTCAGGTGCGGCTTATATAAGATTTTTTTTCATGATTTTTGTGATGACTTGATCACTTTTACTCTTAACACTATTATATACAGTAAAAGCTACAAAACAAACTGACAAATAACTCGTTTTCAAATGAGACGAGTAAAAACTGGTCAAATATTTAAAAAACAGATATTAAAAGTGAAGACAATTTGCAATTCTAGTAATGACACACGAATTTGATGCACAATTTGTCTTCGCGGGCCACATCGAATGATGTGGCGGGCCGTATCTGGCCCCCCGGGCCTTGAGTTTGACACCTGTGCTCTAAACCCTTTCTCTTACTCTGCCATATCACTCAGAGATTACACAAAGCAGTGGCGCTGTTTGGACCATCTGCATTGTATTAAAACCCAATCATCACTCAGACATTACACAAAGCAGTGGCGCTGTTGGGACCATCTGCATTGTATTAAAACCCAATCAATCAGCATTTAAATTCAATTCTTCTGACATTTTGCTCACCAAAAACAAGTTGTAATGAATGTGAACATTTAATGCATTTTATTCAGAAGGTTACTTTGAACCTTAAACGGCGGCGCGGCGTACTTATGGATTTTTACGGCCTTCCGCCTACAGGGGGCGCTCTCGCAGGAAGCAAGAGCGAGACAGGCGAAGAAGAGATAATGCGCCGAAGAAGACGTGCTAGTTTGTGTTTACATTTCGCGCATCACGCGGAACGCGATCAAGTCGGACATTACTGAAAGGAAAGGAAGCCTTTATACACAAACTGTCATCATGGGGGACAAAAGAAATGTATATGATGCCGCTTTTAAGCCAAAGGCAGTCGATGTTGATGACATTATCTTGTGTCTACTCTGGAGCGTACTTATGGATTTTTACGGCCTCCGGTCTTCAGGGGGCGCTCTAGCAGGAAGCAAGAGCGAGACAGACGAAGAAGAGATAATGCGCCGAAGAAGACGTGATCGTCTCGCGCATCACGCACACCCCCGCATTCACACAAAGACAGGAAGCTTTTATGCACAAACCGTCATTATGGGGGACAAAAGAAATGCATACGATGCCGCTGTTAAGCTATACGTGTCGCTCGCTAGTTTAATGTAATTTAGCGCTTCGTGCATGAATAAGATTAGCATGAACAGAACCTCTTCACACTCGAAGAAATGCATAAAACCGACGACGAAAGAGAGACTGAGAAAGTGTGAGGCGAAGGATATCTAAAGCGATTCCAATCGGACACTAGGGAGGAAGACTTCGATAGTTTCAGTGCACAGGAGGAAGATGAAGACGGCTCTTTTTTTACTTTTACTGGTATGTTTTTTTTAACCAGCCCTGTTAGTGCTGTGCTTCCGTGTTGCTGCTGTGTTACCGCCGCGTCTCAGTGACTTTGCTGTGTTACTTCCGTGTTGCCGCGGTCTTACTGCCACGTCACAGGCAGTGTTTGGAAAGAAATGTTAAGGTATGTTATTAAAGCTTTAAAAAAACTTTCTGTGTCCAGTCTTTCTTTGCTAATAACTCGCGTGCACACTTCCGCGTTGCTGCGGTACTACTGCTGCGTCACAGGCAATGTTTAGAAAGACATGTTCAAGTATGTTATTAAAACGTTAAAAAGACTTTCTATGTACTGTCTTTCTTTGTAAAAAACTCGTGTGCACGTGCGGCTTATAGTCCGGTGCGGCTTATGTAAGAAAAAAACTGAAATATCCCTGAATTTTTGCTGGTGCGGCTTATAATCCGGTGCGGTTTATAGTCCGGCAATTACGGTATGTGTTTTAACATGTTCTCCAAATCCGACATGAATGCCAAAATTTCAGCTTTGAAAAGAGTTGCTTTAAGTTGGTATATGACCCAGAAATGCCAATGTAAATGACAGGAGAAAACCACTGGCAGAGGTAGGATTTTGTCCTTGGGGTGTGAGGGGTTACTGATATTTCAGTAGGTTCACAAAACAAAACAAAAATTTACAAACTCCCAAAAATCTTAAAAATATGCTTATATATGTTTCCTATGAGGGACAAGTAGAAGTGTGGTTAAAAAGAAAAATATCCCAGAAAAATCTGAAAATAGCCAATAGTCAATTATCTGGATAGTCATAGTACAGAGATCAGCTGAGCCAAAGATCACATCTAGTGTCTATTGTCCGATGTGAAGATCTGATCACAAATGATCTGGGGTCCAAGCACATTTTGGGAGGGGGGTGGGCCCTGTGCTACTAAAAACTGTGTTTTTAGTAGAGGCTTATTGTGATACAAACACTGTTTTAGTACAAACTAAAACTGATTCTCAAACAGTCAATTGACTCTTGTCTCCCGCTTGCCAAACTCTAAGAGTCAAATGGAAAATTACAATGATTTCTATGTACATCCCATCATGACATCATCGGTCCAATATATTTGAATCACTTACTTCCACTTCCTTCCATGTGCATTGTGGGTACTGTTTTTCAAACATCAAGATGAACTCATCATAGTGAATCTGGTGACAGAGATCATCGGTTTCAGATATCAATTAATCGTATATCAGACCATGACGAAAATTCAACTCATAAGGAAATGCATTTAATTGTACCTGTTTCAGCTTCACGCCCTCTGTATAGTTCATGACTGTAAAATGTTTCTGGTAGTCATCAAAATGGTCCAGGGAGAAAGGTCTGAAGAAATTCAGAAAAAATTGTCCACATTAAATTTACGTATTCCAAATTGATAATCATGGTGTAATGATGCAATACCTATTAGCAAAGCGCAACCAGAAAACATTGTAGGCATAGAGACGTAAAGGCTTCACAGAGCGTAGCATCATCATGTAGCGGATGTCAAACTTGACCAGTCCGACATCCTCCCTCTCAAAGAGTACTGGGTCCTCGATGTACTTACACACAACCTGAGGCAAAAAAATATCTTTATTACCTTTATGTGGTTATAAAAACAGACATTAGGTACGCACAATAATTACCCGCCAGTTGAAGAATGATTGAATGAATGAATTATTTAAAGAACAGCATGTAATACCATAAAACCATCCAGGTTTTTTTTCCTAAAATAAAACTTTTAAGAGCCCAAAGAAAATTATGGGGAGTATAGTTTTTTTCAAGGATAAAACTTTTAGAAGTCTAATTAAAATCATGTTGCACGTCTGATCGTGCATTGTTGTTAGGTTGAAAGCCTGATTGAAGTAGCGAAGCACTTCCGATTGCTGGTGCTTTTTGTTACGTTAAAAACCTAAATATAGACACTGCGTAATTATCGGTGGGTGCGTGTCTGTTTTAATAGTAGGTATACTGTAGTTTATTGTTTGAACTCTTTGATGTTTGTGCAAGACTATGTGTTGAGGGAATTCATTCCATCCTTTATTGCTATGTATGAGAAGGGGTTTTGTGCAAATGCACTTTTTCGTTTTGGGATGATGCAGTTTCACTGGGTGGCTGTTCTGGTTGGTCTTTTTGTATCTCCCGAGGCAGGCTGGATAAACTGAGTGGAGGTGGTCGGCTCCATGTAGTATTTTGAATATGAGGGTCAGGTTTGATAGCTTTATTCGATGGTTGATGTCTAGCAGCTCATACTCATTTAGGAGGGGACAGATGTGATATGATTTGGGCTTTTTTGCTAGTATTTTTATTTCTCGTTTGTATACTGATTTTAGGGGTTTGGTTGTTACATTTGCCTGTGACCAGCTCGTTATACAGTATATGAAGCGGGATAGGATCATAGCATGGTAGAACGTTATTGCTGCCTCCCAGGAGATGGAGTTCCTAATATTTTTGAAGGTGTACAGGCTGCATTGATACTGTTTGCCATTTTCTTAATGTGTTTATGGAAATTTAGGTTGCCATCTAGGTTAATACTGAGGTATTTAGTTTCTCCTGTTGCTCCCCTCTTACTGTGAATGCTGGCCAGTGGTGTAGTCTTGTTTCTGAGAAGAAAACAGCATCGCTTGGGGCTAGCCGAGAAGAGTCTAACCAATTGCCGATTTTGTCCATCCTTTTGGTTAGGGTCTCTGCCACAGTGAGAGCATCTTTGCCGCGTGGGTATACGACAGTGTCGTTGGCATACATCTGTATACTAGTATTGTTCTGAGCTGAGGTTAAGTCATTAATGCAGACTGAAAAGGTCTGAGTATCGACCCCTGCAGGACGCCAATACGGATTTCTGTTAGTGCGGACTTTGTTTCATTTTCATCAATTTGTACACATTGCTTGATCTGAACCAGTCTATGACACTGGGAGCCAGATTGAATTGTGTTAGTTTGGCTAAGAGAACGTCATGGTTGACCATGTCAAATGCCTTTATTAGGTTCAGAAAGACCGCGCCTACGACGCCTTCCTGGTCAAGTCTCATTTTGAGGTATTCTATCAAATGGCAGCAGGCTGTTTTGGTCGAGTGCGCAGGGCGGAAACCAAATTGTGCGGTGTGCAGAAGATTTTGTGATTCTAAGTGATGGATAAGTTGCTGTGCTATCGCTTTTTGAATTTTTTGGAACGTGCCGGGAGGATCGTAATGGGTCGGTAGGAGGATGGTGTCTTGTCCATAAATGTCTTTTGCTTCTGATTTTGACAGTGATGAAAGGATTTTCAGAGTAGTGGCATGATTGATCAGGGTTAAGAATGAGAGGGGGTGATTCATGCAGCTTAGTGGCTTGTCTTAGCTCAGGTGGGTTGTTGGTTATTGGCATTATTGTCATATTAATGAAGTAGTGATTAAAAGCTTCCACAACTTTTACATTGTCCGTGGCCACCATTGCATCAATATTGACATGGATTGGTGTTGTAAATCAGTGGTCTCCAACCCCCAGATGCATTTGATTTTGAGTTTCTACAATTGTTTTTAGAAGTTTTCTTTACAAAATCGTGACATCATCAAACACAAAATATTGGCTGACAGTAATTGGCTGAAAAGACAAATTGTGCATTAAATCCATGTCATTACTAAAATTTCACATTGTCTTCACTTTTAATAATCATCTTTTTAAAAATATTTGAACAGTTTTTAGTCTGATCTGAAAAAGAGTTATTTGTCAGTTTGTTTTGTAGCTTATACTATATGTATATGATATGGGGCTTTCATACATTTATTTGGGTTGACAGTCAAAGGCGCAGACTCAATTCTTGGGGCTTTTCTGTATTTAATCCACACACAGCGCACCGCATTATAGGGCGCATGCATGCCATGATTAACGGTAAACGAAAAACATCACGGGAGCAAGATAGTGAGTTCGGTTGTACGTTGCTGTACTATTTAACCATGTACTCTACTGTGCTCAAATTATTGTTAATTGATATTCATATGCAAATCCATCCAAGTCCTCATCTTCTGTATCCAAATAAAAAGTTGGGCAAGTTCACCATTAAACATGCCAAGTTCCTTCTTGTCGTTGTCTAGTTGTTGTCACGTTGCTCTTCTGCAATAATCCGAGCTTTCCAGGAAGCTCTAATTGTGCTTCGTAAGCATGTGTCTTTGTCTGACATTTTAGAGGGTCCCAATGCTGTTTTCTTTGCACAAACGATAGTATTTATTTATCAATGGCGGCGGAGGTACGTCCCCCTCCTGTATGTCCCCACATTTTTTACCTGTAAGCGTCTTTGGGTCCTTGAAAAGCGCTACATATATAAATCGAATGAATTATTATTATTATTACTCTGCGCGTTACATTTAGTCCTCTGATTGTTTTATTGCCCCAATCTACGTAAAACGTAATGTCCTCTGACTGGTTAATCGGGTCTACATATTACGTCTGTATATTACGGAAGCCACACAAAACAACTTTACATATTTTGGAATTCGAACCGCACAAAAGGCGCATCTCGTTAAAAGGCACACCTTCATTTTTTGGAGAAAACTAAAGGCTTTTAGGTGCGCCTTATGGTACAGAAAATATGGTGAATAAAAATGACAATTACCACTCTGAAACACGTCTTTGCCTTAGCCAACCATATTTGCTTTTCTTGTTGTTAACCCACCCAGTCTCCACTTTGTGTGTGGAGCAGCCAAGGTTGCGTCAGGATTACGCAGTTTATTCAATCAATTCATAGTTGTTGGAATAATTTTAAGTGAAGCTTTGGCCTGCCAGACCTGGCCTTTACGAGTTTATCTTTCCTTTTATCTAGGTTCTTCCTTTTTAGTGATAGGGATGTCTTTTGATCCCTGTCAGCCATTTGTATGTATCCTTCCTGTCCTTATGTTGTCTGTGTGTTTTCGTTCCCGTAAGAGGCCTTCACTAACAATGAGCAGGGCTTATTTGCATAGGTGACATGTTCTTTGTTTGATTCACAGGAACTTCATTCCTTTTCATTTGGATGTAGGTTTGGTTCATAGATTGTAGTTTATCAGACCTGTTTTTCTTTGTTAAAGGTTACATACAGTTAGAAGTAGTTGCATAAAAGTTATCCCATATTTACTCAATGTTTGTTTAAGGAACTGCATACCGGTTACCTCAAGTTCGTTTAATGTGTGTTGAAATGTTTAGGACAAGTTACTTATTATTATTATGTGTTAATTACCAAGTAGATAAAGTTAGCAAAGGTCTAGTTGCATTTGTTCCACAGCAAAGCGGCAATCAACATGCTTCAGTCGAGAACGAGTCAGCCAACTGTGAGGGAAGACGGCTGGGGACGGCATCTGCGGGGGGTCAAGAGCCAACAACGAAGTGCTAATTCACACCGCACTACATTCTTTTGCTAATCAGCGTTGCTACAGACACAATCCCCCCTCCCTTAGTGTAGCAACGCCTCTGTAACCAGGGCAACCATAACATTAAAAAGAGGGGCACGTGGAGTAAGGACTCAGAACTGATGGAGGTTGTAACTGAGATTGCTTTCTCTATCGTTCTCCTCGCGAGTAAACCTGTTCTGGTTGTCTTCTCCTCTTCATTCCAGCGAGTGATTTAATGTCTAATCGTATTTAGACCTAACAATAGTAACGCACCACATTTAACGTTCAGTAACGATAACGGCGTTGTAACGGCAGAAACAGTAATTAGTTAGATTACCACGTTACTGGAATAATAATGGCATTACCTGATGCCATTATTCTAAACGCCTTTATTCCAAACACTGGTTAAAAGAGATTCAATCTGGTCCTTGCTGTAGACCAGACTTCTGATGTTGAGGTGTCCACCAAATAGACCTTTGCGTTTATTCCTTTTGTTCTAGATAATTTGGGCATGATTAACTGTTTGAAATATTTTGCCTTTGTTTTAGTGTCGCTAACGAAGCGCCCGTGTGACATTTCAATTTGTGAGACTGGGAGGGCTGGTTTCTCACTCCAATGGATGAAGAGTGGAGAGTCTCCAAGTGTGTTGTAGCATTCAATTTTGGAGCAACACTTTTTCGTTCTAGCAATTACCAACTTGGAAGGTTGCCCAAACCTTACTGTGCTAGTAGCGCCAGGGCAACATTGCTTTGTTTCTAGTCATTATTCTAAATATCAAAGCATCAACATATACATCACCTTTGGTGTACTCTCTCGCTGTCGGATAACGTAGTTCAGATTGTTGGTGATGTGTATGTCCATTCCACGGGCCAAATTCCATGGCTTGCATATCCAGTGGTTATCTTGGCCCCTAAAAAACAAAAATCTCAGGTGAGATTTGAAAAATAACAATGAATAATAAAATCAAATAAGCAAACAAACAAAAAAAAAAAAACAGCTTAAAATATTGGCGGGAAAATTAAGCTTCCAATTTGATTCATGAACCAGTTGTATTGTTTGCCTCCTCGATATGGCACTCTGTTCAACATTGAGCTGAAAGCCAACTGATTTGCCATTTCTTAGAACACTTTATTGAACCCAACAGTGCCATCTAGAGGAATTAAAAATGTAAAAAATGCATCAACTGGTTCATGAAGCAAATATGAAGTTTAATTACTACAAAAAAGATTATAACCTTTGTTGTCTGTCTTGATAGTGCTTTATGAATTGTGGAAGCTCTGTTTGGAGATTGAAAGTCTTCGGTATCACATCTGAAGCGTCCTTCACTCTGCGGGCAACGGCAGCAAGGCAATCCTTCACAGTGATGAGGTTCTCGCAGGGAAACTGGTTGAGCATGACATTCGGTCGCTCTGTGCTGAACTTTCTGTCGGAAAGTTCACACAATTACATTCACACAGAGCTAAGTATGTACTTCCAAAAGCAATTGCTGATTTACTGTTAGAATCATTAAAATAAATGGCAGACTAAAGCTATTTTCCAAGCGCCAAAAGTAGGCAGAAGTAGTAGTCATGGCAAAGGGTATGTTAGCATGTGGTTTCCTTCTCACACAACCTGGATTAACAGCAATAAAAAGCGCAACATCCGACAGGATTTGACCTTTGGCCACAACGTGACAGGATTGAAGCTAAAGTTTGATTCAATAACTGAGTTTGTGGATGGGAGGAGTGAAGCGGCGCGCACCCGGAGTACATTTCCAAACGCACAAACGATTAGGGATTGTTCGAGGTCTCGTTTTTTGGTAAAATCAATTACCCCTAAAAATTTAACTAACACTCCAGTGAAATGTGTTTTTTTTGGATGATCAATGTGTTTTTTCAGGATGATCGAAGGCTTTCAACTGTGGCTACATTTTCATTTTATTTATTTACATGTTTATTTAAACAAACCGGTGTGTAAAATCGTGGTACATAAGTCAGTTCCACTGTACAAAGTGCAATGCTCACCCAAGAGTGCTTCAAAAATACTGAATGAAGGCACCATCATTTCTTTTCCAGGTCTGTTTAATGATTTGTTTTAAATTATATTCTTAAAATCCATCCATCCATCCATCCATCCATCCATCCATCCATCCATCCATCCATCCATCCATCCATCCATCCATCCATCCATCCATCCATCCATCTTCTCTACCGCTTGTCCCCACAGAGGTCACAGGCGTGCTGGAGCCTATCGCAGCAGTCATCGGGTAGTAGGCAGGAGACACCCTGAACTGATTGCCAGCCGATCGCAGGGCACACAGAGACGAACAACCATCCACACTCGCACTCACACCTAGGGGCAATTTGGAGTGCTCAAATGGCCTACCAAGCATATTTTTGGGATGTGGGAGGAAACCAGAGTGCCCGGAGAAAACCCACGCGGGGACGGGGAGAACATGCAAACTTCACACAGGGAGGGCCAGAGGTGGAATCAAACCCACACCCTCCTAACTGTGAGGCGACGTTGCTAACCAGTGCGACACCGAGCCGTCCATAATTCAAATAATAATTTATTATTTTTGTTATTTGTTCATCATTGTATATATATATATATGTATATATATATTTTATATACCGTATTTGCCGGTGTATTGGTCGACCTTTTTCGATCCAAAATCGACCGAAAAAAATCGACCTCGACTTATACACCGAGTCATAAAATTTAACTTCGTATTCATCGCTTCAAATGTGATGGTAACCAAGGCCGTTTCTCATGCATCTCATTGTGCGTTGCACTTAGAAAATTTGAACCGGGCGGCGTGCGCGAGTGCGCGGCCCGCTGGAAGTCCAATGAGGCGCCGCGATCTCCTCCGCGGTGCTTATAAACAGCCGATCCGCTCGGCGGGGGCTATTTTCGGCCACTTGGCGCGTGCGCACGGCCTCCCGGATGTGCCGGGCGGGTGCGCGAGCTCGCCGGCCGCTGGAAGTCCAATGAGGCGCCGCGATCTCCTCCGCGGTGCTTATAAACAGCCGATCCGCTCGGCGGGGGCTATTTTCGGCCAGTTGGCGCGTGCGCACGGCCTCCCGGATGTGCCGGGCGGGTGCGTGAGCTCGCCGGCCGCTGGAAGTCCAATGAGGCGCCGCGATCTCCTCCGCGGTGCTTATAAAGTGCCGATCCGCTCGGCTTGGAGCTATTTCCGGCCTCCCGTTGGTGCCGGGCGGCGTGCGCGAGCTCGCCGGCCGCGATCTCCTCCGCGGTGCTTATAAAGTGCCGATCCGCTCGGCTTGGAGCTATTTCCGGCCTCCCGTTGGTGCCGGGCGGCGTGCGCGAGCTCGCCGGCCGCGATCTCCTCCGCGGTGCTTATAAAGTGCCGATCCGCTCGGCTTGGAGCTATTTCCGGCCTCCTGTTGGTGCCGGGCGGCGTGCGCGAGCTCACCGGCCGCGATCTCCTCCGCGGTGCTTATAAAGTGCCGATCCGCTCGGCTTGGAGCTATTTCCGGCCTCCCGTTGGTGCCGGGCGGCGTGCGCGAACTCGCCGGCCGCGATCTCCTCCGCGGTGCTTATAAACAGCCGCATGCGCACGGCCTCCCGGAATTTGAACACATTTCGTCAATAAATTTCGCATATTGAATTTTGAAGTTTAATATAATGCAACAATTGAGCTCGACTTATACAAAGGATATATCATAAAATCGTAAATTTCCGTCGAATTTTAGGGGGTCGACTCATACACCGAGTCGACCTGTACACCGGCAAATACGGTATATATATATATATATTTGTTATTATTATTATTTATTATCATAAATAATTTAGTTGATTTTTTAAAAATTCTGAAATCATTACTTTTGTCAAATTTACATTATTTTTGTGACTACTGTGAGCATTCAATAATTGCATTTCTAGCTTGTCAAAGACCAAAGCTTTCGCTGTAAAGTGCAAAAAAAACATCAATATCTGTCAATTTTATTATGAGAAATTATGAAATTAACAATTCTCCTCGCCTGTAGTCTTTGATGTGGTTGTAGCTCCAAATGATATCCGCCTCCTGCTTGTTCTCTGTCACCTCAAAACGTCCATGCGTCAAGTTGTTGATCACTTGCGACATTTCAGAGTATACCCTGGAAACAAAGTTGAAAAGAAGTTGGGCGAGATGTATCAACAAGTCTTAATGTAAAAATACATACTTGAGTGTTCTGTCCCTGGGTAGTATGGCGGGATGAACGTCCACAGGAAGTTGCTCCTTGTTCTCGTGTAATACCGCCTCGACAGACGCCATGCGAATGAGATGCATTGATCAATTCAACAGAAAGGAAATTTGAGGAGAAAAGATTTCTATGAACACATTAATGGTCCTCACCTCATAGTATGAATCTGCAGGCTCTGTGTTTTGGGGAGAAATGCCTTCAAGATCGGCAGGTAACCATGGTAACAAACGGCACCGTCTAACCAGAGGGTCTGTCTCACCGTATGCAAAGTCACGCGTTATTTCATCTGTAAAATTAAATGATTAAAAATGAGTGAAGTATTTTTTGAAAATACTATTTGACATTTTTTAGCTGTCTTCGTCATTTTTGGACAGGCATAGCTTAAAATGTGCAGTGGGGTCTTTAAAAAAATGCTAAATGCATTATGTGATTTGAAAATAAATAAAATGGTTTGAATTGATGGAGAGGTAAGATACATTCAAAATTATTATATATATATTTTTTTACTTTCACAGGGTCGCTATCTGAATTGTAAATAATTTCTTTTTTTAATCAAATCCTTTGTAATCATTTTATTAGTCAGGATAATGCCATAGACGGTTTTAAAATAAACTTTTTAAGATCACAGTGTGTGCTATATCTACAGATTGAATTATGAATTTAAGCAGTTGTAAAGATTTCATCATCGTTGTTTTCACTATTTGCAACAGGGCTCAGACATCTTAAAAGCCAGGTGTGTTGTGAGGAAAACAAGGAAACTCTCCCAATTGTGCCAAAAATAGAAGTCAAATACACATCTGGAAATATGATAAATGCTTGTTGATGGTCTGGGGCCAGCCTCGGGGTTTATTCATATTTTCCATCTCTGATCTGTGATGTACATGAATGCGTGTTTTCCATCACCTCCCTCTTGCAGGTCTCCGAGAGGCCAGAGTACAGTGAAGGCCGCTTGCGCCTTGGCAAAGAAGAAAGGAGCCATGGCACAGCTGGGTTGGTCAGAGTGATGCACTTGAGAACCAAACTCATCCATTATGTACCACACTGGAATCTTCTCTTCTGCACACTGAACATAATAGTAAAATCAGTGAAAAAAACCAAACACTTGCCTATTTGTATTTTTATGCTCTTTCTCGTATATGAGAACATTTCACAACAGCTTTATAAATGTGAGTTGGTATTAAGTTGACATGATACAGCTTGACAGAGACAAGTTTCAGAAGCTAAATTTAGCATTTAATTCAAGTTAGGGAGTTTTGCCATATGTGCATACATATGTTTGCCTGCACTTCCAGTGAATATTTTTTAGATAAAACGATTTGATATTTTCTTAATAATAATAATAATAATAATAATAATAATAATAACAGGGCGGCTCGTTGGCGCACTGGTTAGCACGTCCGCCTCACAGTTAGTAGCTTCCATTCCACCTCCAGCCCTCCCTGTGTGGAGTGTGCATGTTCTCCCCGTGCCCGCGTGGGTTTTCTCCGGGCACTCCGGTTTCCTCCCACATCCGAAAAACATGTTTGGTAGGCCGAGTGAGCACTTCAAATTGCCCCTAGGTGTGAGTGTGAGTGCGGATGGTTGTTCGCCTCTGTGTGCCTTGCGATCGGCTGGGAACCGGTTCAGGGTTTTCCCCCGCCTACTGCCCGGTGACTGCTGGGATAGGCTCCAGCACGCCCTCGACCCCCATGGGGACAAGCGGTATAGAAGATGGATGGATGGATGAATAAATAATATGATATAATAATAATAAATTATATTAAACAGTTTGAGGATCATACATTGAGTAATAAGTAAGTAATAATATAGGCCATATGGGGCGGCATCAGTTTGTTTATTTATTTATTTGCTTGTTTGTTACTATTTGAGGACGTGTGTGATAATGTACTTCAATGTTGAAAGGATTCCCACAAAACCTATAAAACATCAAATAGCGACAGTAGTTTTTTTGAAAAGACAAACATTTACATGGATTATGTTTTGCTTTAAAAATTTCACTAAAGAGGGGGTCCTCAGTTTACAACGGAGTTGCGTTGTCTGGTGTTCACAACCCATGTCTCTCGTATTTGTATATTATTTATGTTATTTTTTCATATTTCATCTGATATATTTAAATACTTTTTTCAACCTAAGTGGTTTTGCGTTGTAAGCGTCGTAAAGGCGTCTTGAAATTCGTAATGTGCGGTAAGTACTTGGTGTGCGTGGCAGAAGAATATACCGGGGAACCGAGGAAGACGGTGTTACCCGTTCACACCCTAACCCTCTCTTGCAATGCCCCTTCCAGTGTGCAAGCCAACCACAGGAATAAAGGTAAGGAATTGTTTTCTCTTGTTTTATTACTGTACTGTTTCATTTTATTACTGTTCCGACCTACACCGAAATTCAGTTTACGTTGCTGCATAGGCTTCCAGTGGAACCCCAGAAGTCGAACGCCTCAGTACTTGACTTTGACGGAAACGGTCAGGAACTCCAACATTAGTTGGCCTTGTTGTTTAGCGGATTTTAAACCATTGTGACACCTGACTGCAGATGAACACGGCACACTTCCAGAAAGCTGCACCTGGGAGACCACAAGATCACAGGGGTTCAGGTGAAGAGTTGAGTTCATGCAATAACAAACGAGAGGTAAGAAAGTGACTGTATTTGCCAACAACTGCCATCAAATTGTTCACATTGGTTCACTTTTGGGACATTATTTTTAGGACGTTGACACTTGTAGCATGGGTAAGTACGTTTTGTGTTCGAATAGTGCTATTTTGTCATGTCTGATCTATTTTTAGCTCATTATTTATCTTTTAAATGTCCAACATGTCAAGCATTACATACGGATTACGTAAGGCAGTGCTTCAAGCTTTTCCTATAATGCAGTGGTTCTTAACCTGGGTTCGATCGAACCTCAGGGGTTCGGTGAGTCGGCTTCAGGGGCTCGGCAGAGCTGGTATGTCATTGCCCCGCCCCCGCCCCACCCCGCCGTCCGCGGATGACCGAACACACCGGTAGGTCTTGTTCACGAGTGAGGGCAGGATGGAGCGCGAGATTGACAGGCGGATCGGTGCAGCGTCAACAGTAATGCGGACTCTGTACCGGTCTATCGTGGTGAAGAGAGAGCTGAGCCAAAAGGCAAAGCTCTCAATTTACCGGTCGATCTATGCTCCTACTCTTACCTATGGTCACGAGCTATGGGTCGTGACCGAAAGAACGAGATCCAGGATACAAGCGGCCGAAATGAGTTTCCTCCGCAGCGCTTTACAAATAAAATTTATTATTATTATTATTATGTACTGTTTTAAACAAAATTTGAGTAATTCCTTCGGAACACAACTGCTTCGCTTCTCAACGCTCCTTCTAGAACAAATTAGCGTTGAGATCCAGGATTTGACTGTATTTTAAATTTGGGAGCTTTCTGACCTCAAACAAATTTTAAAATACTTTAATATTTTATCCACAGTCTTCAGCTAGAGTAACTTTTATCTTTAGCGTAGCCTGAAAATGAAGTAATGGAAAAGAAAGAATAACCATCACAAATGAGATCAGGTACACTGCAGTGCGTGTCATTTTCAATGTACCCCTTGCGAAAGTTGGTAAGTCTGGCTGTAAAGCCACATGTGCTCCATCACCAACTCTACTCCATCAGCGTCGCTATTCTGCTCACTCAAGTCCAACCCCATGAGGGAGGCCATTCTGGGCAATAGGCCAGGAACCTGCTCCAGCTGCTCACGAGCATGATCGACACGATATGTCCAAGCATGGTCCACCAGAAAAATGCTGCAGACACCAATTAAAATAAATTAAAAGCCAATCAAAAACTCCAGAGTTGCCTGAATACTTCCTGTACATGCAATCCAGATAAATCAATTTAAACATACATTAATATAAAGGGTCAAATTCTGGATTTCAGCAAATAGCAGCCAGCGCAAAATTAAAAAGTCGCAAAGGTGACTGAATTTACTTCAAAATGTCATAGGCGTTAATAAAATTATGATAATAATCCATCCATCCATCCATCCATTTTCTGAACCGCTTAGTCCCCACGGGGGTCGCGGGCGTGCTGGAGCCTATCCCAGCCGTCATCGGGCAGTAGGCGGGGGACACCCTGAACCGGTTGCCAGCCAATCACAGGGCACACAGAGACAAACAACCATTCGCACTCGCACTCACACCTAGGGACAATTTGGAGTGATCAATTGGCCTACCAAGCATGTTTTTGGCATGTGGGAGGAAACCGGAGTGCCCGGAGAAAACCCACGCGGGCTCGGGGAGAACATGCAAACTCCACACAGGGAGGGCCGGAGGTGGAATCGAACCCGCACCCTCCTAACTGTGAGGCGGACGTGCTACCCAGTGCGCCACCGAGCCGCTTTAATGATAATAATCATTAAAAAAAATCTGACACGGCTTTTGAATCGGGAGATAATGATCATTGAAAACCAAATGAAATAGGCCTGGACAAAAATGCTGATATGCTCTAAAAAAGACATTGTTTAATTTTCTAACCTTGAAACATAAATTATAATATGAAAAAAAATACAGAATAATACAGACCTTATCGACATGCCAGCCCTACCTTGTTGGCTCTGAAGCTTGCAGTCCACTTTTGCAAGAAACAACCACTTTGCTGCACATTACTGTTCCACGCTTGTCCTCCTCTATGTGCCCACCATTCTTGCTAACATCATCAGTATTGTCTTCAATTTGGATGATTCCAAACACCTCCCCAGCATCATAAATCTGTCAGGAACGCAATGGATGGTTTGACTGCAATCAATCACAGGATAATCACAATATAGTATGTAACGGGAGTGCAGGTCACATTTGGCCACGTTTAGTGACAAAAAAAAATAATTCATGCACAATTATTTTGACCCCTCCGCGAGTCGTCACCTTATCGTGGTGGAGGGGTTTGCGTGCCCCTATGATCCTAGGAGCCATGTTGTCGGGGGCTTCATGCCCCTGGTAGGGTCACCCATGGCAAACGGGTCCTAGGTGAGGGGCCAGACAAAGCACGGCTCACAAGCCCCTTATGATGAGTAATATAAATGGACTTAGTTTTCCCTCGCCCGGACGCGGGTCACCGGGGCCTCCCTCTGGAGCCAGGCCTGGAGGCGGGGCTCGAAGGCGAGCGTCTGGTGGCCGGGCCTTCGCCCATGGGGCCCGGCCGGGCATAGCCCGAAATGGAAACGTGGGTCCCCCTTCCCATGGGCTCACCACCTGTGGGAGGGGCCGAAGGGGTCGGGTGCAATGTGAGCTGGGTGGCAGCCAAAGGCGGGGACCTTGGCGGTCTGATCCCCGGCTGCAGAAGCTGGCTCTTGGGACATGGAATGTCACCTCTCTGGCTGGAAAGGAGCCCGAGCTGGTGTGCGAGGCAGAAAGATTCCGACTAGATATAGTCGGACTAGCCTCCACACACAGTTTGGGTTCCGGTACAAGCCCTCTCGAGAGGGGCTGGACTCTCTTCCACTCTGGAGTTGCCCACGGTGAGAGGCGTCGAGCAGGTGTGGGTATACTTATTGCCCCCCGGCTGGGCGCCTGCACATTGGGGTTCACCCCGGTGAACGAGAGGGTAGCCTCCCTCCGCCTTCGGGTGGGGGGACGGGTCCTGACTGTTGTTTGTGTCTATGCACCAAACAGCAGCTCAGAGTACCCACCCTTCTTGGGGTCCCTGGAGGAAGTGCTGGAGAGCGCTCCTTCTGGGGACTCTATCGTTCTACTGGGTGACTTCAATGCTCACGTGGGCAATGACAGTGAGACCTGGAAGGGCGTGATTGGGAGGAACGGCCCCCCTGATCTGAACCCGAGCGGTGTTCTATTGTTGGACTTCTGTGCTCGACACGGATTTTCAATAATGAACACCATGTTCAAACATAAGGGTGTCCATGTGTGCACTTGGCACCAGGACACCCTAGGCCGCAGTTCGATGATCGACTTTGTAGTCGTGTCATCGGATTTGCGGCCGCATGTTTTGGACACTCGGGTGAAGAGAGGGGCGGAGCTGTCAACTGATCACCACCTGGTGGTGGGTTGGCTCCGATGGTGGGGGAAGATGCCGGTCCGACCTGGCAGACCCAAACGCTCTGTGAGGGTCTGCTGGGAATGTCTGGCAGAATCTCCTGTCAGGAAGAGCTTCAACTCCCACCTCCGGCAGAGCTTTTCCCACGTCCCGGGGGAGGCGGGGGACATTGAGTCCGAGTGGACCATGTTCCGCGCCTCCATTGTTGAGGCGGCCGACCGGAGCTGTGGCCGTAAGGTCGTTGGTGCCTGTCGTGGCGGCAACCCCCGAACCCGCTGGTGGACACCGGCGGTAAGGGATGCCGTCAAGCTGAAGAAGGAGTCCTATCGGGCCGTTTTGGCCTGCGGGACTCCGGAGGCAGCTGACAGGTACCGGATGGCCAAGCGGAACGCGGCTTCGGCGGTTGCTGAGGCAAAAACCCGGGCGTGGGAGGAGTTCGGTGAGGCCATGGAGAATGACTTTCGGACGGCTTCGAGGAAATTCTGGTCCACCATCCGGCGTCTCAGGAGGGGGAAGCAGTGCAACGTCAACACTGTTTACAGTGGGGATGGCGTGCTGCTGACCTCGACTCGGGACGTCGTGAGTCGGTGGGGAGAATACTTCGAAGACCTCCTCAATTCCACCTACACGCCTTCCATTGAGGAAGCAGGGCCTAGAGACTCTGAGGCGGATTCTCCAATCTCTGGGGTCGAAGTCACTGAGGTAGTTAAAAAACTCCTCGGTGGCAAGGCCCCGGGGGTGGATGAGATCCGCCCAGAGTTCTTAAAGGCTCTGGATGTTGTGGGGCTGTCATGGCTGACACGCCTCTACAACGTTGGGTGGACATCGGGGACAGTGCCTCTGGATTGGCAGACTGGGGTGGTGGTTCCCCTCTTTAAGAAGGGGGACCGGAGGGTGTGTTCCAATTACAGGGGAATCACACTCCTCAGCCTCCCTGGTAAGGTCTATTCAGGGGTGCTGGAGAGGAGGGTCCGTCGGGAGGTCGAACCTCGGATTCAGGAGGAGCAGTGTGGCTTTCGTCCTGGATCCGATCGGCAGGATCCTCGAGGGTGCATGGGAGTTTGCCCAACCAGTCCACATGTGTTTTGTGGACTTGGAGAAGGCGTTCGACCGTGTCCCTCGGGAGGTTCTGTGGAGGGTGCTTCGGGAGTACGGGGTGCCGAGCCAACTGATAAGGGCGGTTCGGTCCCTGTATCACCGATGCCAGAGTCTGGTCCGCATTTCCGGCAGTAAGTCGGATTCGTTCCCAGTGAGGGTTGGACTCCGCCAAGGCTGCCCTTTGTCACCGATTCTGTTCATAATTTTTATGGACAGAATTTCTAGGCGCAGCCGAGGCGTTGAGGGGGTCCGGTTTGGGGACCTCAGCATCGCGTCTCTGCTTTTTGCAGATGACGTGGTGCTGTTGGCTTCTTCAGGCCGTGATCTCCAGCTCTCGCTGGAACGGTTCGCAGCCGAGTGTGAAGCGGTCGGGATGAGGGTCAGCACCTCCAAATCCGAGTCCATGGTCCTCGATCGGAAAAGGGTGGAATGCCCTCTCCGGATCGGGGATGAGATCCTGCCCCAAGTGGAGGAGTTCAAGTATCTTGGAGTCTTGTTCACGAGTGAGGGGAGGATGGAGCGTGAGATCGACAGGCGGATCGGTGCAGCGTCGGCAGTAATGCGGACCCTGTACCGGTCCGTTGTGGTGAAGAGAGAGCTGAGCCAAAAGGCAAAGCTCTCAATTTACCGGTCGATTTACGCTCCTACCCTCACCTATGGTCACGAGCTATGGGTCGTGACCGAAAGAACAGATCTCGGATACAAGCGGCCGAAATGAGTTTTCTCCGCAGGATGTCCGGGCTCTCCCTTAGAGATAGGGTGAGAAGCTCGGTCATCCGGGAGAGACTCGGAGTAGAGTCGCTACTCCTCCACGTTGAGAGGAGCCAGATGAGGTGGCTCGGGCATCTTATCAGGATGCCTCCTGGACGCCTCCCTGGGGAGGTGTTCCGGGCATGTCCCACCGGTAGGAGACCCCAGGGACGACCCAGGACGCGCTGGAGAGACTATGTCTCTCAGCTGGCCTGGGAACGCCTTGGGATCCCCCGGGATGAGCTGGATGAAGTGGCTGGGGAGAGGGAAGTCTGGGAGTCCCTCCTGAAGCTGTTGCCCCCGCGACCCGACCCCGGATAAGCGGAAGAAGATGGATGGATGGATGGACAATTATTTTGAAGTATTTTGGATGACAGACAAGAGACTGAACCAGAGTGAGGTGTTGCTCAGCACAGGGTGTCCACCGCCTACTGCCTGATGACGGCTGGGATAGGCTCCAGCACGCCCGCGACCCCCGTGGGGACTAAGCGGTTCAGAAAATGGATGGATATATATGGAATTTATATATATATATATACGTATATATACACATATATACACTACCGTTCAAAAGTTTGGGGTCACCCATACAATTTTGTGTTTTCCATGAAAAGTCACACTTATTCACCACCAAACGTTGTGAAATGAATAAAAAATAGAGTCAAGACATTGACAAGGTTAGGAATAATGATTTGTATTTGAAATACGATTTTTTTTACATCAAACTTTGCTTTCGTCAAAGAATCCTCCATTTGCAGCAATTACGGCATTGCAGACCTTTGGCATTCTAGCTGTTAATTTGTTGAGGTAATCTGGAGAAATTGCACCCCACACTTCCAGAAGCAGCTCCCACAAGTTGGATTGGTTGGATGGGCACTTCTTGCGTACCATACGGTCAAGCTGCTCCCACAACAGCTCAATGGGGTTCAGATCTGGTGACTGCGCTGGCCACTCCATTACCGATAGAATACCAGCTGCCTGCTTCTGCTCTAAATAGTTCTCGCACAATTTGGAGGTGTGTTTGGGGTCATTGTCCTGTTGTAGGATGAAATTGGCTCCAATCAAGCGCTGTCCACTGGGTATGGCATGGCGTTGCAAAATGGAGAGATAGCCTTCCTTATTCAGAATCCCTTTTACCCTGTACAAATCTCCCACCTTACCAGCACCAAAGCAATCCCAGACCATCACATTACCTCCTCCATGCTTAACAGATGGCGTCAGAGGCATTCTTCCAGCATCTTTTCATTTGTTCTGCGTCTCACAAAAGTTCTTCTTTGTGATCCAAACACCTCAAACTTGGATTCATCCGTCCACAACACTTTTTTCCAGTCTTCCTCTGTCCAATGTCTGTGTTCTTTTGCCCATCTTAATCTTTTTCTTTTGTTGGACAGTCACAGATATGGCTTTTTCTTTGCCACTCTGCCCTGAAGCCCAGAATCCCGCAGCCGCCTCTTCACTGTAGATGTTGACACTGGTGTTTTGCGGGTACTATTTAATGAAGATGCCAGTTGGGGACCTGTGAGGCATCTGTTTCTCAAACTAGAGACTCGAATGTACTTATCTTCTTGCTCAGTTGTGAAACGCGGCCACCCACTTCTTTTTCGACTCTGGTTAGAGCCTGTTTGTGCTGTCCTCTGAAGAGAGCAGTACACACCGTTGTAGGAAATCTTCAATTTCTTAGCAATTTCTCGAATGGAATAGCCTTCATTTCTAAGAACAAGAATAGACTGTCGAGTTTCAGATGAAAGTTCTCTTTTCCTGGCCATTTTGAGGGTTTAATTGACCCCACAAATGTGATGCTCCAGAAACTCAATCTGCTCACAGGAAGGTCAGTTTTGTAGCTTCTGTAATGAGCTAAACTGTTTTCAGATGTGTGAACATGATTGCACAAGGGTTTTCTAATCATCAATTACCCTTCTGAGCCAATGAGCAAACACATTGTACCATTAGAACACTGGAGTGATAGTTGCTGGAAATGGGCCTCTATACACCTATGTAGATATTGCACCAAAAACCAGACATTTGCAGCTAGAATAGTCATTTACCACATTAGCAATGTATAGAGTGTATTTCTTTAAAGTTAAGACTAGTTTAAAATTATCTTCATTGAAAAGTACAGTGCTTTTCCTTCAAAAATAAGGAAATTTCAATGTGACCCCAAACTTTTGAACGTTAGTGTGTGTGTGTGTGTGTGTGTGCGTGCGTGTGTGCGTGTGTGTGTGTGTGTGTATATATATATATATATATATGATTCCTGCAGGGTATCTGATTACTGCAGGGTGTAAGGTGCTGGCAGGTAAAGCATACATGGAGCGCCATAACCAAGTAGCTGGAATGGTGTACAGGAACAGAGTATGGACTGGAAGTCCCAAGATCCAAGTGGGAAACACCTCCAAAGGTGGTAGAGAATGACCAAGCCAAGATCCTCTGGGACTTCCAGACCCAGACAGACAGAATGGTAATGGCGAACCAACCGGACATTGTGGTGGTGGACAAAGAGCAGAGGAAAGCCGTTGTGGTTGACATAGCCATCCCAAATGATGGTAACATTAGGAAAAAGGAACATGAGAAACTTGAGAAATATCAAGGGCTCAGAGAAGAGCTGGAGAAGGCCTGGAGAGTGAAGACTTCAGTGGTACCAGTGGTCATTGGAGCACTAGGGGCAGTAACCCCCAAACTGGAGTGGCTGAAACAGATCCCAGGAAAAACATCTGACATCTCAGTCCAGAAAAGTGCAGTACTAGGAACAGCAAAGATACTGCGTAGAACCCTCAAGCTCCCAGGCCTCTGGTAGAGGACCCGAGCTTGAAGGAAAAAAGAGACCACCCACGGGGGGGTGAGGAAAAGTTTTTTTTTGTTTTTATATATATATATATATATATATATATATATATATATATATATATATATATATATATATATATATATATACACACACACACACACACACACACACACATATACACACAAACACACACACAACATACACAACAACTAACACAAATATTTCACAATTTGTTGATAGTGATGACCTACCTGTTCCTTTTATAAACTTTAAGCTGAAAGAGCCCCGAGTTTTGGTGCCGTGCGTGATTGATTGGTGACGTTTCTACATGCGGTGCGATCACGGTGCTTCACGATGGCGACAAAAACTTAACACTCACCTCGTTGGTGAGTTTATGGTGGAGGCTCTTCCAGTAGATTTCAGGTATTCCTGACCCTTGCAATGCTTGGTGGTACAAAATTACAAATGCCTTAAAAGCCTCATCTTCGTCCCTTTTTAAAGGTTCTTGGGTAAACGTTGACATTTTTACTTCTGTGTATTTTTTGCTCGCTTTACGAGAATCCGGAAGTAGATACTTTCACACATACATGTAGGTACACCACACCCCTTTTGAAAGGCGTGCATACGGCGACACTTAGCAAGAAGGGGCAATCTCAGTGAACAAATAATATGCGCATAATCCGTTACAGCCACTGGGATCGAAATAACGCCTCACTAGGGGAAAAACTATGTTTTATTTCCTCTTTGACATTGACACATCATTAAACCTCATGAAAATCGTTTGACAAATGAGCAAGTTAGAATCTATGTTTTATGTCTATGTTTGTGTGGGAAAGCCGCCCCTTCGAACATGGATGCCACGGAGGCAGGATGGTTATCCTGGTAGCTACATCGTACTGGCATATCTAGGATGCGTTAGGAAATACGAGGAAGCTGTTTTGCGTCAACCCATGTCGACATGCCTCGCTATTGTGCGGTCGGGTGAACGAAACGTAGTGGAAATGAGTTAACATTTTCTCAATTCTAAGACGAAACAGGTCGTTTCAAAAATACCAAAGGACCTTGTGGCTGCAAGCTATTCAACGAACGGAATGAACCGACGACATACTCACGAATGCTTGTGTTTGCGGTGCTCATTTAATATCAAGTCGTCAACAATTGTGGAATACAGTAATTCATTGTCTGCGATGATGGGATGGTTGGTAATGTTTGATTTTAGGCTAAATGTAAAAAACAAATATTTATTTTTTTGAATGCGCAAGTAGATACCCCATAGCATAATGGGAAACATGCTATGTTTGTAGCATTTGCGGGTACTTTAAAACCTATTTGCGAGTAGATTCGCTGTGCACGAATGTCTTCATTGCCTGAAATGACGAATCTACTCGGAAGTCATTAGCTGACGTTGCTACGGGTGACAAATGGGGATTGTAGGAGCGAGTCCAGGCCAGGCTAGTGTTTATAGACGTTCTCACAAGTATACGAAATTGCAAGCACAAAAATATTTGACTCACATTGGCAGTTCCACACTTCCGTAACTCCATGCTTCTATAGTATACATTTTATTTAGTCGCTGACGTAAGTTACAGTTGTTTCTTGTTTCGTTTTTTCCGTGACATTACTAAAATCAATAACAAAAAACCAAAACCAAATGCCAATGTGCTTTTTCTTTATATTAGGTCTGAATTTTCAGTCGTCCAGATAATTTTAATCTACGAAATCAAAATTGACTCTCACTGTCTTCTATTATTTTTTCTTTTTTTCCCCTAATAATATTATTTTTGCTTTTTTTTTGGGGGGGGGGATATGTACTGTAATTATGCCTTGAGTTTAATGTTTTGGATTGGAGTCCCTGTGGCTGAAAATGTATCAGTGTAAAAGAAAGCGATCCAGACTCACCTTTGCATTTTCAGCCGCTTAGTTATCGTCTTTGTTATTTTAAGTGGCAATTGTTTAATGAAGATGTAAAAAAATAAACGGATTGCGCTCTCTGTGGAGCTTTATGTAGATAACTGCTCCCGCTTAGCGGCGGAACTGGCAAATGGAAATTTTAACATTTTATTTTATATTTCAAATAATGTTTCCACTTGACTATTGGGAGGCGGGGATCATGTTCCTATGATGACATGCAAATTCGTTAAGCCTTCCTCAATTTATACTAATTTTCATAACCATAACCCACCCACAAATGACCCAAAACCTACAAAAAATCGCTCTGAGAACAAACAAACGTTTTTCCACGGGGTACGTGTTGAGGATTATTTACTCCCATTCGCGGTGTATTTTATTTTATTTTAAAGACTCAAAACCAGAAAAAAATCACAAAATCCCTCAAAATCTCAACATATTCTGAGACTAAGCAATTATACTATCCTCTAGTGGATAAAATAGGTATTTCGACTAATATTTTAAATTATAGGCGCGCCCACGGTCGTAACAATGTTTATTTATTTGATCTGTTAATTATTAATGTATTTATTGTATCTATTTAATTATTTATTAATAGTAAGCTACCCTTCATCTATTTTGTCTATATAAATGTATATTACTATATTGTCTATCTGTTTATTTATCTGTATATCTGTATTTATTGGCTAGCTCCTAAATTTCTATCTATCTGTCTGTCCGTCCATCCGCCCGCACGCCCGTCCTGCCGTCTGTCCCGCCGTCCCTCCAGCCGTCCGTCCCGCCCGTCCGTCCTGCCCGTCCGTCCGGTTTGATTTAAGTAATTTCTGGTTTATTTGGGGCCCTTCCAGTTAAATTGTGAAATGTGAACGGTTGGTGCGGGTCTTCGCTGTTTGTATTCACACCTGAAGCGAACCGAGACCACTTGGAAAAAGTGTTTCTCGGTCCGTTTCTTTAGTCCGCACCAAGATTCGTTTGCGTGTATTCACACCTATACATAAGGTCTGGACCAGCGTTCCAATCGAACCCTGGTCCGTTTAAAGCGGACCAAGCAGTCAGGTCTGAATATACCTTTATACTACTCTTGGCCACTCTCCTGCAAGGGGGCAACTCTGCCTAGCTTATGTTATAATGTGTGATTTTGCAGTCTTAAATGAGATCAACAATGTGTGTGTCATTGAGAAGGGAAAGCCCGCAAGATAACGGCATAGCTCAAGCTACCTAGCTAATCACATGTGCCAATGAGGCCTATTCTAACAAGTGCATATGGCTCTTTTAATTTCACTTGTGGTAACTCCTTATGTTTAATAAAGGTATTTTCCAAATGGATCAAGTCTGCTCTGGGAGTCTGTCATCTGCCATTGCCGTGTCCACACCTAAGCCACCAAAACCACTTGATGCCCTAAATGGGCAAACACAAATGGGCCTTCATGGGTTGCATATAATTTTTCCAGTGGGAACCCACACAAGGACCATTCAGATCCTCAGTTCAATCCCATATAGTCAAATACACATTGGGGCATTGTGTGGGTCATACATAAAATTGCCTGTTTGGAACCCACCTAAGATGCAGAAACCTATGCAAGACCATGTGGGTGAACACAGGTGTGCCCCTGGTGAAACCCAGGAGCAAAACCAGATAAAACCCTTGCCCATATACCCATGTTAAAACCCACATAGGACCCAGATGGAAATGTTGGAGTGGAATGATGGAAAGTGATTATGAATGGATGAGTGGAGGTTGGTTCTTGCTCAAAGACAGCTGGGAAGGTTCTATTTCATAAGTGACCCAGCACAGGATAAAGAGGGGAAAAAAACCCTATTGGATGGATTGTATGGCTCCTTTGTCTTTATCAGCAGTGACAAACAAAAAATGTATTAAATGTATTTCGTGTTTCTTTTAGTTTTTTAATTTAAATGCAAATAGAAAGAGCTCAGGTGTGGCAAGTTGTTTCTTGTTTTCAAAATATATTTTTCAGTGTGGACAGGTTATTATTATTATTTTTTTAAAGTTATTTTTTTTAAAAAAAGGACGTACTGCTTTCGTGCTCTCAGATGTGGTGATTAAAAACTATTTTGGTCCAGGCCACAGCAGGACCTATCCTTTGTTATTTGCTTGAATGTTAATGATTTTGTGGAATATTTTTTTTTATTATACTGAACATTAATGATCCTCAGATAAAGGGAAATATAGTTTGATGACAGCGTTTTATTTATTTATTTATTTATTTATTTATTTATTTATTTATTTACGTATTTATTCATTTTAATCGGTCCAAACGGAAATAAACCAGCTCTTACGTGAGGCACAGATTATTCTTAAAACACGGTAATGTGACTGTAGCGCTCATTAATGGTGGACTGATAATGGTTTCTGAGTAGGATATGCGCAGGTCTACGCATCTTTGAGCCTTTACTTTTTAAATCTCACACACGCACGCACACACACACCGTCACATGCGAGTATCGCATTTACGGTGTAGCCTACAAACAGGCAAGTGTGCCACCCACCATCAGCCATCCCCACGCATCTTTGAGCCTGGCAAAAAGGACTGACGAAAACATTACGTCACTTTTCTTGAATATGATTCGCCCTGGAAGCAGTGAAGAAGCTGCGCATTCTGATCGAACGGAGCATCCTATGCGTCACTCGTTTTCATTTGAAACGGGGATCTCGAGCTAATTTTACCTTACGATGGCGGAGAGTGAAGTAAACACTCCAAGTACACCGATTGAGTACGACAGCAAATATTTCGAGTTTGATGGCATCCGGTTGCCACCCTTCTGCAGAGGAAAGATGGAGGAAATCGCTAACTTCTCCCTCAGAGGAAGCGACATATGGATTATCACCTATCCCAAATCAGGTAAACACGTTTTATTCACCACTGTGGATGCCACATTGATTATAATAATTGTAAGCTTTAAAGCACAGGTGTCAAAGTCAAGGCACAGGGGCCAGATCCGCCCCACCAGATCATTTCATGTGACCCAAGAAACCAAATCAACTTCAATGACTCTGTCCATGTTTAATTATTTTTTCATACATATGCTTAGGAAGTGTGTGGTCCTTATGCAGCTCCCCAGTAGCACTTATGAAAAATTGTAGCCCTCTCCATCATTTAAATTGCCCATCCCTGTAATACGGGGGAAAGAATTACCGTATTTGCCGGTGTATAAGTCGACTCGGTGTATAAGTCGACCCCCTAAAATTCGACGGAAATTTACGATTTTATGATATATCCTTTGTATAAGTCGAGCTCAATTGTTGCATTATATTAAACTTCAAAATTCAATATGCGAAATTTATTGACGAAATGTGTTCAAATTCCGGGAGGCCGTGCGCATGCGGCTGTTTATAAGCACCGCGGAGGAGATCGCGGAGCCTCATTCGACTTCCAGCGGCCGGCGAGCTCGCGCACGCCGCCCGGCACCACCGGAAGGCCGGAAATAGCGCCAAGCCGAGCGGATCGGCACTTTATAAGCACCGCGGAGGAGATCGCGGAGCCTCATTCGACTTCCAGCGGCCAGCGCACTCGCGCACGCCGCCCGGCACCACCGGGAGGCCGTGCACACGCGCCAAGTGGCCGGAAATAGCTCCCGCCGAGCGGACCGGCTCTTTATAAGCACCGCGGAGGAGATCGCAGAGCCTCATTCGACTTCCAGCAGCCGGCAAGCTCGTGCACGCCGCCCGGCACATCCGGGAGGCCATGCGCACGCGCCAAGTTGCCGGGAATACCTCCCGCGGAGCGGATCGGCTGTTTATAAGCACCGCGGAGGAGATCGCGGAGCCTCATTCGACTTCCAGCAGCCGGCGAGCTCGCGCACGCCGCCCGGCACAGCCGGGAGGCCGTGCACACGCGCCGGGTGGCCGAAAATAGCTCCGGCCGAGCGGATCGGCACTTTATAAGCACCGCGGATGAAATCGCGGAGCCTCATTCGACTTCCAGCGGGCCGCGCACTCGCGCACGCCGCCCGGTTCTAAAGTGTTCGCCTCGGCTGGTTCCCCATGTCGGCCACCACAAGTGAAAATTCGGCCTCTTCCCCTGGAAGTCCGGCCAAGTTTGGCGAATATTTTCTAAGTGCCAACGACTCAACCGCCGTAAAGTGTCCGCCTCGGCTGGTTCCTCCGGTCGTCCAGAACAAGTGAAAATTCGGCCTCTTCCCCTGGAAGTCTGGCCAAGTTTGGCGAATATTTTCTAAGTGCCAACGACATTCATTTAGACATGGCGATTGAATGTTTACGTACCGGTAGTTATTGTCGTTGCTTGACGCGCGATGACTCGCACATTCGCTCAATACCCAGTACTTCCCCCTAGCAGTCATCGTTGCTGCCTGGCTTTCGATGTCCGTTATTGAGGTGAGAATATTTGAAATTGTTGCTGAGGATGCGTGTTAATGCGACGAACGCTTTATAATGATTCAGTTTCTCGCTGTTTGATGAGCCTGACGGACGCACACCCACGCACAATGAGATGCATGAGAAACAGCCTTGGTTACCATCACATTTGAAGCGATGAATACGAAGTTAAATTTTATGACTCGGCAAATACGGTATGCATACAGCTCAATTGCACGACATATTTGTTACTATATTATCATATTTGTTAATAAAATATGGCTTTGTTGACGCTTGGACTGATATTAATAATAATTATTATTATTTTATTCAACCATACTACTACCACAACTAATAATAATGATAATAATAATTCCTAATTTTGATATGGTTTTGTTTGGTTTATTGTTTAGTTTATTGTTATTGTTTTTAATTGTAGGCACCAGTCTACTTCAAGAGGTTGTGTACCTTGTGAGTCAAGGAGCAGACCCAGATGAAATTGGCCTTATGAACATTGATGAACAGTTACCTGTCTTAGAGTACCCTCAACCAGGCTTGGATATCATTAAGGTATTGTATTTCAAATTATGTCAGCATTTATACAACACTGAAAAACTGGTCAACAAGGGATCAATGGTCACGGGCATTCAATGTTGGTTTTCAGGCTGTAGAAACATGCGGAAATTTCGCTTGTATTTCTCCTAAGTTGAGAATGTACTTGTGTGCAGGATGGTGCAGGGTTGCCACAAGCTGTTTGATAGGTGTATTCAAAAGTCAAAGAATTTTATTGCGCAATTGCACTTCACACAAGAGCAAAAATTTCCATTTAAAAATTTCCAGAGCCTAAATGAAAACAAAACACATTAAGTTGCAAATTCATTTCAACCTACAATTGAGTACACAACAAAGAGAAGATTTTTAAATTCAAACTCATTTTTTTTTTGTGTGTGTGTGCAATTCTTTAATGAGAATCACACTGGGTTAACCAACTAAACCAAGTTAAATGACAATAAATGCTTGACGCAGTGGCGGCACGGTGGGGCACTAGTTAGCTCGTCCGCCTCATAGTTTGGAGGGTGCGGATTCGATTCCATCTCCGGCCCTCCCTGTGTGGAGTTTGGATGTTCTCCTCGTGCCTGCGTGGGTTTTCTCCGGGCACTCCAATTTCCTCCCACATCCCCAAAACATGCTTGGTAGGCCGATTGAGCGCTCCAAATTCCCCATAGGTGTGAGTGCAAGTGTGGATGGTTGTTTGTCTCTGTGTGTCCTGCGATTGGCTGGCAACTGGTTCAGGGTGTCTCCCGCCGACTGCCCGATAACAGCTGGGATAGGCTCCAGTACGCCCGCGACCCCCGTGGGGACAAGCGGTACAGATAAAGGATGGATGGTTGATGCAGTTATCTTTGCTGAGGGACTGCTGTCACAGGTGTGCAGATAACAGCAAATAACACTTCCAAGAAACACCCCCTCTCCAACAAGATTGAAGACCTCTGACCTTTTCAAAGTCTATTATCGCCCTCTTTTGATCGAAAATTGACACTGTAGTCAGTCAGATTTTCCTTGTTCGGGATACGTTTCGGCCTCGCGGTCGACTTAGGAGCGGTTTGTATTCTACCAGTCGATTCTTATCACATTTTTAGCGAGGCGCAGCCATCAGTATACATTGACGATAACAATAGCTAAGTAGTGCTAATGCTAACCATCGTTCAGCTAACACCTATCGTCTACTGTGCTCTTTTTGCACAATTTCATTGCTTATTCATACACTTTGGGTTCTGAAAACATGACCTACCAAACCATCTCTTCTCATTTCATACCTTACCAGTGTGAACTAGTGTAAAATATTTTGCTTAGCAGATTTACCCGTGCTTGGTTACTGTAAAAAGTTTGAAAAAGAGTGTTTTCCATTCCTGCAGGAGCTCACATCCCCACGCCTCATCAAAAGTCATCTTCCCTACCGATTCCTTCCCACAGGAATGCACAATGGAGAGGCTAAGGTAATGCAACACTCACTCAAAAAAGCAACAAAGCTAATTAGCAAAAATTTAATTGAAATAAAGGAATAATGATAATCATTAATTTTAAATTAATTAATACATTAATTAATTAATTAATATTTAAATTAATTACAATTATAAAATGATACAATAAAATATAATGAAATCATGCTAAACATGAAACAATCAACAAATTTAAATGTGGGACCTTCAGTATTGTTTCCAGGAATCTTTTGGTTTCATTAAATTGTCCTCTGATGCGATACAAAGATAGATTTGTGTTTGCAGCTGGACATTAAAACATTTCATTGTCAAAACATTATCATGTAGAAGGAAATTTAATTCTTACAGAGAAATCCCAAAATTTTGGATTCAATCTGTGTCACTAAAGCCTCACACGTCACAATTCTACCACTCCTGGCCCCAACTTTTGCCTCTACTCATACTGTACCTCTGATCAGAGGTACTCACAAGGGCAATGCCTAAAAAAAAATATATGAGATGTAATAACTATAGACTCTGAAGATGTTTGAAATAATTATATCATATTATTATATATATTGCTATTAAATATTACATGTACATAATTCTGTTCTCTCTTTTGGCTACAATTTTACAGATTTTTAGAAAGAATTTAAAAAACTGAACAAAAACCAAAACAAATACATGTATCTGGGTCTCGAATTTAGCAAATTCACAGGAGTTAACTATGTATTTATATTATCTGAGACCAATTAACATGTTCCTCTTCTGTGGTTTTCCACCAGATAATATACATGGCTCGTAACCCCAAAGACCTGGTAGTATCCTACTTTGAGTTCCATCGATCTCTCAGGACCATGAGCTACCGAGGATCCTTCCAGGAGTTCTGCCAGCGCTTCATGACTGACAAGCGTAAATGAATATTGATGCTCTTCATTTACCACTCTGGTTATTGTTCAGTCCTCCGACTCATCAAAGTCACATATGATTTCTTTTTTTTTTTTATTCTCTCTCTTTGCAGTTGGATATGGCTCCTGGTTTGAACATGTTTTAGAATTCTGGGAACATCGTATGGATTCGAATATTCTCTTCTTGAAATATGAGGACATGTATAAGGTAAATATATTAGGGAAGGAGGAGGAAACATTGAAGCTTGAGGTCAATTTTTTTTTACAAGCGGCAGTCATCTGCAAATTTAACTGCAGGGAATGCTAACTTTTCCATGTTTCCCCGCTTCCTCATCGCAGTGTTGCTGACCCTGCGTTCTTGCAAATCCTGAGCCAAGTTTGAAGCAAAACGGTACTTAAATGTCGCTATAGCTGTAGTGATAAATAGTCCGTTAATAGTTGACCTCCATCACTAATCGGGGTGTCACTATTGAATATTTTTAAAATTGATTATTTGATCCAATACACCATCGATTAATCAAATAATCAGATTAAATACAATTTTGCATGAAAGTGTCTTACATTTTTCTGCAATTATTGTTGTTTATTTGGTCTTACTTCGTGATAAAACCAAGCAAATAAGTGAACAATATCACACAATTGACAATCAGTTATTTGTCGATTAATCGATTCATTTTGAAAGCTCTAATCATTATGTTGCATTTTGTCATCCTGTCTTTCTCACAAACCTCCACCATTCTTCTCATTTCTCTTAACCGAATAAAAACAGATGGTCCACCCTGCAGAAGAGAGTTTTTCCCTTAATTGCAAAATTGCATTATGAAGTCAAGCTTCATTAGTTCCATACATTTTCCATAGCCATTTTTCTTACTTTTTGTAGGACCTTGGGGCACTGGTGGAGCAGCTAGCCTGGTTCCTGGGTGTATCTTGTGACAAGAATCAGCATGAGGCTATGGTGGAAAGTTGCAACCAACTCATTGAACAGTGCTGTAGCTCAGAGGCGCTGTCCATTTGCAGGGGTGAGTAAAGCCAACAATTGTAGCGATGACCTCACATACTTTTAACCCCCGAGTAAGAATGAGATTGATAAAATTCTAAGTAAATATCTTGAAAGTAGAAAGGTGCTTTTCAAACTTCTTGCCATTAAACAACCTACATTTTCTTATTCTAAACTGTTGTCAAATATCATAAATGTATAGTTTATACTTCAGACGAGAGGTGTCAAAATTAATCAATTAATCAACAGCAAATTGATTGTCAAATAAATCGCCTTGTGTTTTGCTGATCGAGTAATCATTTGGCACCATTGTTTAACTGAAGATTGTCCAATTCTTCTGATTTCAGGCTCTCAAAAGTAATAATTCTCTGATTTTTGTTATCCTTCATGGAAGCAGATTGATTTTGCTTTTTTACATTAATAAATAAGACTTTTGCAAAGATCTTATTCTACTTTACTTTTACTCAATGACCATTAATTCTTCTTGTGTGATATTGCTTAGCTGTTAAGTTGTGTTTTAACCCGTCCATCCCGTTTGTCCCCACGGGCGTGCTGGTGCGTATCTCAGCTGTCAGCGGGCAGTAGGCGGGGGACACCCTGAACTCGTTGCCAGCCAATCGCAGGGCATACAGAGACACACACGCAGTCACACTGACGGGCAATTTGGAGTCCTCAATCAGCCGACCAAGCATGTTTTTGGGATGTGGGAGGAAACCGGAGGACCCGGCGAGGACCTGGAGAAAACCCACGCAAGCGTGGGGAGAGCATGCAAACTCCACACAGGGCAGGCCGGAGGTGGAATCGAACCCACACCCTCCAAACCGTGAGACGAGCGTGCTAACCCGTGCGTCACCATGCCGCCTGTTTTAATCACTAAATAATACTAAATAAACAAAAATAATTGGTTAATAAACAGTAAGCAGGGTAACTAATGTTTGTAATACATTTTTACACAAACAAATTGCGTCGAATTAATCGATAGCGACAACCCTACTTCAGACTTAGGTTAAAATAAAGCAGACTTCTGCAAACTATGGTTCAGTGACCATATGCAGACCATCTGCAGTCTTTTGACCAACCCTCGCTATCTTAAAGAAGTCACACGTAAAATGTGTTTAAAAACTGCGCTTTCATTTTATGCTTGTCAGTAGGCAGTACAAGCAAATACACAGTATTGTATGTAATATACTAAAACTATTTCTGTTCACTGTTCAATTGCACGTTACTCCATAACATAGGTGTCAAACCCAAGGCCCGGGGGCCATATACGGTCTGCCACATCATTTTATGTGGCCCGCAAAGACAAATGGTGCGTTGAATTCATGTGTCAATACTAAAATTGCAAATTGTCTTCACTTTTTAAAAATAGATATATTGCTAGCAATTTTACCAACTTTTTAAAATAGTTTAAATGTTTTCACGAGTCTGATTTGTTATTCATCAGTTTGTTGTGTAGCCTATACTGTATATAATAAGAGGCATTCCTGTTACATTTATTTGGGTTGTATATTTGGGTCATATTGGCCCTCCGAAGGAAACTATGACTATGATGACTACAACCCACGACAAAAATAAGTTTGACACCCCTGCTCCAATGTAATTGTTAATAAATTTTGTAATGAGCCATACGTTTTCAGATCACTCCTCTTTGCTGACCTATGCGGTATTAAATGACAATTATTGTCCAAATGTTTGGCAAGCCACCGTGTAGATTTAAATTTTCATTTAAAATGCTAACTTTATTCCCTCTCATTTTGTGTTCCATGCAGGTCGTGTTGGTCTGTGGAAGGACGTCTTTACGGTGTCATTGAATGAAAAGTTTGATGCTGTGTATAGACAGAAGATGGGAAATTCCAACCTGACATTTGATTTCTGCCTTGCGGAAAGGCCTGTTCCTACCCTTTAGTCCACTTGAGTACAGTCAACAACTAGTCACTTCATGCTACCAACGCTGTGGTCTTGTACAGCTGTGCATTCACTGAATACTTTGGTCTGCTTAACATGTAATGACGTATAGATGTCATAGAATGACTTGAACTACAGTTCTTGATTATCAGGTCAGAAAAATGACAAACATTACCGTATTTTTTTGCACTATAGAGCGCACTTAAAACCTTATAATTTACTCAAAACCCACAGTACGCCTTATAATGCAGAGCACCTTATATATAAAATTTATTACAGGCTCTCGGGCCATAGGGTAGAAAACAAACATCACATATATTAAAATAGATTTTAAAAAAAAAGTACATTTCAAATGTTATGAGAGGCACTCATGCCAGCGTCCTCTAATGGTGGATGTGTACCTTATAGAACTACATCCAGGGTCTGTCATCTGTCGAATCAGACCATTCGGTGAGCAGTCCAGCCTGCTCATAAATTTGAATGTCAAGTTCCTCAGCAGAGCCATAAATGTAGTGCGACCCAGATCACAAAAGAGCCCACTGGCTCTTATGCTCCTCGGCTTGCCCAACAGTATCCTAAGGCAACTTTCAACTTACGCAAACTTTCCTTCTTGAACCTCACCAATAGTGGGGCTGTGTAGAGAGCGGTGCAGTAAGCTCTAAACAGGTTTACTTTAACATCAGTAGTACAGTGGTGAAATTTACGAACCAGCATATTTGCTTGAACATGGAGCATTCTCCTCTGTCTAGACATATCATCATCATCATCTAAGGTATCTGTAATAATGTGCCCAAGATATTTTGTACTTTTAGACACACACAGTAGTTTGACCAGACAGGTAAAAAGCAGGAAACTTGAGTTCCAGATCATACTTGGTTCTACATATCAAGACCATACTCTTCTTGGGATTATACTTGATGTCAAAGTCAATACCGTAATTTGAGCAGATATTGAGCTGCTGTTGGAACCCACTACTACAAGGTGAAAGTATGGTAAGGTCATCAGCATACATGTAATGGTTTATTAACATGTCTCCAATCGTGCAGCCTGTTTTGCAACCTCCTAGCTGCTTAGACAAGCCATCCATGTATAAGTTAAAGAGGGCAGGGGATAGAATCCCCCCCGTCTGACGCCATTAGCCACCCGAAAATGGGTAGATAATGTGCTCCCCCATTTAACTTGCATTTTCTGGTTTGTATACCAGTAGACTATGATGCGTATTAAGCATTTAGGCACACCCCTAAGCTTTAGCTTATTAAAAAGCTTATAATGATGGATACAATCAAACGCTCACGACGCATCAATGAACCCAACAAGCATGGAAGAGCCCTGCCTTTTATATGTTTCAACTGCTTCTTTCAGAGCATAGATACATTGGTCTGTACTGTGCTTAGGCTTAAAGCCAAACTGATTGTCGGTGGTAGTTATATATATATATATATATATATATATATATATATATATATATATATATATATATATATATATATATATATATATATATATATATATATATATAAAAACTTTTCCTCACCCCCCGTGGGTGGTCTCTTTTTCCCTTCAAGCTCGGGTCCTCTACCAGAGGCCTGGGAGCTTGAGGGTTCTACGCAGTATCTTTGCTGTTCCTAGTACTGCACTTTTCTGGACTGAGATGTCAGATGTTTTTCCTGGGATCTGTTTCAGCCACTCCTCCAGTTTGGGGGTTACTGCCCCTAGTGCTCCAATGACCACAGGTACCACTGAAGTCTTAACTCTCCAGGTCTTCTCCAGCTCTTCTCTGAGCCCTTGATATTTCTCAAGTTTCTCATGTTCCTTTTTCCTAATGTTACCATCATTTGGGATGGCTATGTCAACCACAACGGCTTTCCTCTGCTCTTTGTCCACCACCACAATGTCCGGTTGGTTCGCCATTACCATTCTGTCTGTCTGGATCTGGAAGTCCCAGAGGATCTTGGCTTGGTCATTCTCTACCACCTTTGGAGGTGTTTCCCACTTGGATCTTGGGACTTCCAGTCCATACTCTGCACAGATGTTCCTGTACACTATTCCAGCTACTTGGTTATGGCGCTCCATGTATGCTTTACCTGCCAGAATCTTACACCCTGCAGTTATGTGCTGGATTGTCTCAGGACCTTCTTTGCACAATCTACACCTGGGGTCTTGTCTGGTGTGGTAGATTTGGGCCTCTATTGCTCTGGTGCTCAAGGCCTGTTCTTGTGCAGCCAGGATCAGTGCCTCTGTGCTGTCCTTCAGACCAGCTCTTTCTAGCCATTGGTAGGATTTCTGGATATCAGCTACTTCAGCTATGTTTCGGTGGTACATCCCATGTAGGGGCTTGTCCTCCCATGATGGTCCCTCCAGCACCTCATCTTCCTTTGATGCCCATTGTCTGAGACATTCACTGAGCACGTCATCCGTTGGGGCCTTATCCCTGATGTACTTATGGATCTTGGATGTTTCATCTTGGATCGTGGCTCTCACGCTCGCTAGTCCTCGGCCTCCTTCTTTACGGCTAGTGTACAGTCTCAGGGTGCTGGACTTGGGATGGAACCCTCCATGCATGGTTAGGAGCTTCCGTGTCTTGATATCTGTGGTCTGTATATCTTCCTTTGGCCACCGTATGATTCCTGCAGGGTACCTGATTACTGGTAGGGCGTAGCTGTTAATGGCTAGGGACTTGTTCTTGCCATTGAGCTGACTTCTTAGGACTTGCCTTACTCGATGGAGGTATTTGGCTGTGGCTGCTTTCCTTGTTTCCTCGTCAAGGTTGCCATTTGCCTGTGGAATTCCAAGGTATTTGTAGCTGTCCTCAATGTTCCTTCTGGGAGTGAGACCCCCTCTGTGTGGATTACCTTTCCTCTTTTAGTCACCATGCGGCCACATTTCTCAAGTCCGAATGACATTCCGATGTCAGAGCTGTAGATCCTGGTAGTGTGGATCAGGGAGTCAATGTCCCGCTCGTTCTTAGCGTACAGCTTTATGTCATCCATGTAGAGGAGGTGGCTGATGGTGGCCCCATTCCTGAGTTGGTATCCATAGCCCGTCTTGTTGATTATTTGGCTGAGGGGGTTCAGTCCTATACAGAACAGCATTGGGGACAGAGCGTCTCCTTGGTATATACCACATTTGATGGTCACGTGTGCAAGTGGCTTGCCATTGACTTCAAGTGTGGTTTTCCACTGTTTCATCGAGTTGGCGATGAAGGTTCTCAGAGTCCCATTGATGTTGTACAGCCTCAAGCATTCAGTGATCCAAGTATGTGGCATTGAGTCATATGCTTTCTTGTAATCAATCCAGGCAGTGCTCAGGTTGGTACGTCTAGTTCTGCAGTCTTGGGTGACTGTTCTATCCACCAGGAGTTGATGTTTTGCTCCTCTGGTATTTTTACCAATCCCTTTCTGAGCAGTGCTCATGTATTGATCCATGTGCCTGCTGATCTTATCTGATAGTATGCCCGACATCAGCTTCCATGTTGTGGAGAGGCAGGTGATTGGCCGGTAGTTGGATGGGACTGTACCCTTTGATGGATCCTTCTGGATCAGGATCGTACGCCCTTGGGTTAACCATTCAGGGTGAGTCCCATCCCTTAGCAGCTGGTTCATTTGTGCTGCCAGGCGCTCATGGAGAGTTGTAAGTTTCTTGAGCCAGTAGCTGTGGATCATGTCAGGGCCTGGTGCTGTCCAGTTTTTCATTCCTGAGACTCTTCTCTGGATGTCTGCCACTGTGATGGTTACTGGGTTCTGTTCAGGGAGCTTGCTGTGGTCCTTTCTCAGAGCCACCAGCCACTGTGCATCCTTCTTATGTGATGCCTCCCGCTCCCATATATCCTTCCAGTACTGTTCAGTTTCCAGCCTTGGTGGGTCTGCTCTGCTATTATTCCCCTGCCACTGAGCGTACACTTTCGCTGGTTGTGTTGTGAACAACCTGTTTATTCGTCTGGCTTCATTCTCTCTTGTGTACCTCTTTAGGCGGCTGGCCAAGGCTTGGAGTCTTTGTTTGGCAGTTTCGAGTGCTTCAGGTATGGGCATATGGCTGTATTTCTTGGGAACTTGCTTTTTCATTGCACCTTTCTGGGCCTCTGTCATTTGGCTCACTTCTCTCCGTGCTATCTTGATTTTGGCCTCCAGCCTTCTCTTCCATGGTGGGCACTGTTGTGGTCGCATATGGTCATTCTTCTTGTAGCCAAGCATTTCTAGGATCACTGCTGCTGAGGTGTATATCAGCTCATTGGTTTCAGTGATGGTAGCCGTAGGAATTGTTGTCAATGCTGCATTCACATCTTCTAGGAGACTTTCTGAGGGTACTTCACTTAGCCTCTGCAGTGTGTATCTAGGTTCCCGAGCATTCATTCTCACCGTGATCTTGTTCTTCAGGTCAGTTGCTGCCTCGTTCAGCTTGATTGTGCTTATTGGGGTTTCGTACCCAACCTCTGGGCTTTTACATGGATTTAACTCGTCTCTGACCTGGTGCTCTGATTGGCCTTCGCTATGGCATTTGTGTTGTATCTCATCAATCTCGAGGTGTGATAGCAGGTGCCGTTTATGGATATTGGAACATTGAGCTACTAGTTGCTTGGCCGATAGTGGTGACTGTGGGTATTGAAGTTGCCATTGTTCCCGCATTCTCCGCATGTAACCCCTCTCGCTCGGGTTGCTGAAGTAGTAGCATTCCAACAGATCCTTATTCTCGCATCTCGCCCATTTGTGTCTTGTTCCAGTAGCCCATTTTTCATCAGGGTGCTCTGGTTCCCCAGCACCTGACGCAGACCTTGTTTGTCCGGGCGACGTCTGAGCCGGCATGTCTTTCGTTTCTTGTACTCTCATTATCTCTGAGGTAGGCGGTATCGTTAAGGGTCTTGCCTAAGGACCCACACTGACTGCTGGTAAGGTAATCGCTCATTGCTCATATTGTGCCCCTGCCGGGAATCGAATCCGGGTCTTCCGTTTGTAAGTCATGTCACTTACTGATTGAGCTAGTCAGCTCAATCTATATATATATATATATATATATATATATATATATATATATATATATATATATATATATATATATATATATATATATATATATATATATATATATATGTATATATATATATATGTATATATATATATATATATATATGTATATATATATATATACACTTAATCTGTCAAGAAGTAAAGAGTATACTAGCTAGAGCTATTGGTCTATAGTTAGCAACACTTCCTATTTTACCAGCCTTGTCTTTTATAACAGGGACCAGAACTACAGACATCATTGGAGTCAGGTAGCTGTGAGTGAGCAAGCCTGAGAAACAGAGAGACAGCAGCACTGTCAATCAGGGCCAACTAACTTTAAATGCTCTGCTGTGATGTTATCCAGACCACTGGCTTTTCTGTCAGAAAGTTGTCCTATGGCAATAGACACCTCATGACAATTAAAAATAAATACTTTCCTCTTCAATTATGCCTCCTTGATAGAGCTCACTTTTCACACTATTAAATAGTGCTGAATAATGCTGCCTCCAGAGGTCAGCGATGCTCACAGGATCTGTTACCCCCTCTATGTTACATGGGAGAGCTGCTTAAACCCTGTTCAGGGATTTTACCTCTTTCCAGAAATTAATTATGTCATTATTAAGCAGATTATCAGCCATAGAGTGAGCACTTAAGGTCTGCTCTTGTATGTACCGTAATATATGGACCAATTGATGAATTTGTTGATCCATACTGGTTGTTCACAGCGCTCTGCCAAAATGTTTCAGTACATTTCAGTACGACTAGTAAATTACAAGGTCGCATCACTTTCAGCATTACGGCAACTGTGGTCAGGGGCGTCACTGAAGTAAGCTACTACTGGTCAATCGCATGACATTTTAAAAAATATTTAATTTTTCTATAGGCTAGAATCAATCCCATCACTTGATTGACATACAGGTAAGCCTGTCGGTAGGCAATCACAGTGAAACGCACGTGCGCAATAGACAGTGACCACACCCCCTCACAGCAGCAGGTTTAGCTGCGCATACACAAACCCGGCACAAAAGCTAACAATCTAATCAACGCATTACGCATCAACGCACACACTTGGTTTTTTCTTATAAACTAAAGAAAGTTTATGACCACCAAGAATGAGTGGGGTTGCTGGACCAAGTAAGAAGCCAAACCGTATCATTTTCATACAGAATGGGAGTTGGAGTTTTTTTTTTACCTCATTGACTGGGTTGACAGTCAATGAGGTAGCAATTAGCACAGCTTCATCTAGCGGATGCATAACACAACCCTAGTCAACCCCAGTTTGATGCAGTAGCTTTAATCCGGTGCGCCCTATATGAAAAACACTTCTAAAATAAAAAATATCAATGAAGGTGCGCCTATAATCCAGTACGCCTTATAGTGCAGAAAATACTGTAACTTTCTTTTTTTTTTTTTTTTACATTGCACATGAATGTATGTATGATTTGCTGTTTATGCACAGTCCATCAATCTACAATATTCCACAGTGTAGTATTATGATAAATTCACAACAAATCGACTGTCAAGTTAATCACCTCGTATTTTGATAATCAAGTAATCGTTTATGGCCTGTTTTCAGTATTAACTGATTGCTTTGAGTACAACCTCCTGATTTTCCTGAACTCTTTATTTTTTTTAAAGGTCTGAATGTTACCGTTATATTTACAGTGGAATTTCCACATTGATTTTATTCACTTAACATGGAAATTCATAACATTCATAACACAATATGATTTGATAATCCATACAGATAATTTCCTTCGTAACAAACGTTCCATTCCATTTAATGTAACATAATTTCACGTATATATTTTTTTATTATAGACACTCAAAAAATCAACCGTCAAAAACTGGTTATTCTTCATATTCATTATTACAAGCGCCCGTGAGTTGCCGCTATTCTTGATCAATAATCACGTATTACCTGCGTCATAATTTGGTAGACTGGAATTCCAATTCCACAGAAGTTTTAGACAGATTTGTTGTGATTTAAAGTCAACTGAAATTGGCATATTTGACTGTCGTTACCTCTGCTTTTGGAAAAATACAAATATTTCTTTTTGAACTATTTTTCTTTTTGAACTTGTACAAGTTTAGATTCTGTTATTTGCAGAAACACCACGACCACTCATTACCATTACCGTAATTGGGATAATAAGCATGGAGATGGTACAGCACAATTAAAGAGGTAAAGTGTCCGGAAAGATTGGAGCCAGGGCGACCTAATGCAGCTTGAACCGGGGTTTATTGAAAGGAAAAGGGAGTTGGAAGGGAGTCAGGTGTGGAAACGAAGACATAGACGGGACAGAGACTAACGGCCAGCAAAGAGACAGACATAAATCCATTCGAACACGGAACAGGATCTGACCGTGAGCCTCCAGACAAGACTGGGGGAGAAACTGGACGACCAGAACCAGAACACAAGGCGCGGACACAGTCGGAAGACAACAGTAGACACCGACAGGGAAAAACACACGGGCAGGGCTTAAATACACACGGTAACAAGAGAAAGCAGGTGACAGACATTACGGTAACGAAGGGGTGTGGCTGAGGGAAGTCGCCGGCCGAGCGTCTCTGGCACGGCACGTGACAAAGTAATGTAAAGGTACAGCAAAATGTTTTCCCCAAATGCTTCATTTTTGTTTTAGTTTACATTTTACGTCGGACATATTAATGATATGAGTCTTTGATATTTCTCATGTAAAGACAGTGCTAATTAATTTAAGGAAATGGCAGAAATCACACTGTACAGTATATACTATTTAAAATTTAAACTTAATTATTGTTATCTCTCCAGGTGCTGCAGAGATACTTATATGATCGTTTTGGGTGGCTATTTTTTACTCCGTTCAGATTTCTCTGTTTTCTATCACGTTTATTTTTTATTTTTAATCTATTACATCACATCCGTTGGGGCGGGACAAACCAAACAAGGTAATGGGTATTGGCAAACGGAAATCCGAGTCATATTCAGTGAAGCCTCGGTTTTCGAACGTCCCGGTTCTCGAACAAATCGGTATTCGAACAAAAAATTCGAGATTTGTTTGCTTCGGATGTCGGACGAAATTCGGTTGTTGAACTTCGCGAGATGAGCCGAGAGGACCCGCATGCCAACTGACTCCGTTTGTTACTACATTCTCGTTACTCTGAGGATTGCATCAGCTCTAATCATGCCTCCAAATTAAGCAAGTGGGAGCAGTAAAGCCATCCTAAAACACAAAGACGCTCCTAAAGCAATGTGACAGTGAGCTCCCGGCGCGCTGCGGTTGGGCGATCGGACCAAATTAAGCTCCCTGCGCACTGAGGTCCACTTAAATTTTGGAAAGTACATCAGGACTTTAAAAATATTTTCGAAATTTTAGCGACCGCTCTGTCACAATAATGCGACCAGTGCGGTGCAGTTGTGCGGTCGGCGGCGCGCTACGGTTGAGCGTTCGGCGGTGCCCTGCAGTTGCGCAATCCGACAAAATTAAGCTCCCTGCGCACTGAGGTCCACTTAAATTTTGGAAAGTAAATCAGGACTCTAAAAATATTTTCTAAATTTCAGCGACCGCTCTGTCACTATAATGCGACCAGCGCGGTGCAGTTGCGCGGTCGGCGACGCGCTACGGTTGCGCGTTCGGCGGTGCGCTGCAGTTGTGCGATCTGACAAAAATGCGCAAATGCAAAAATGCTTAAAAAAGGCGTTTTTTTTTTTTTCTTGGAACGGATTACATTTCTTTCCATTATTTGTAATGGGAAAACATGATTTGGAATTCGAACGATTCACTTCTCGAACAGCCTTCTGGAACAGATTGTGGTCGAAAACCGAGGCTCCACTGTACATGGGAGATTCACAAATCCGCTATGTTTATTACAAATCCGCCATGTTTATTACTCGGAGAAACTTTTGTAGCCCAACCAACTCAAGGATGCCGAAGTGGAAAGATAAAAATGTTCCGTTGTTGGATGCACTACATCAGAAAATCAAAGAAGTGCCTGGTAAAATTTAATTTTTCAAGCAGTGTTCCGACGTCTGTGGGCAAAGTCCTGCTTGTTAAGGATTGTTTCAGAAATGTTTTGTCAGTATGGAGAAGGATTTGCTGAAAGACTTCATTTCATTGATGGTTCAGTTTGTTGCGCGTTGTTAATGATGTCCGTTGTTGAGCGAGGAAAACAAAGATGTGGAGTAACAGTTGGTTCTTTACTGGCAAGATCTTGGGTTGTTTAATGGCGGCCAGTACACGAGGCACGGCAGCAGATGAAACACCAACCCCCATCTCCAGTTCAGAAGAGTCACCTGACCATTTGGTATCTACGTATGTGTATTGGAAAGTCATTGCCCTGTGTGTGTATGTGTGTGTTTAATTAATGAGGACATTGTACGACTGAGTACTCAGTGAAGAAATTATTGAATGCATTGTGCAGTACTAACTTAATAATAACGGAGAAGAATAAAAATTATTTGTGCAGTGATAACTTTACAATATTTGATAGTAAATAATTGATTTAATAGATAAATAAATAATTTCATTGTCCTTATTTTGGTCAAACAAGTTTGTCTTAAATTCAAACTTGTCACCGAAGCACCCATTTTACCCCACCATGTAAATTAATGTCATTTCGCAATTTCATTCCTGATAACGATACGCTGCCACACAATGGACCCAACTATTTACGAAAAAATCATTGTCTACAAAACTAAATGGGAATACCCAAATGGTCTTACGAAGAAGGAGAAGTACGTTTTGAGAAGAAAAGTTTCACTTTATGACGTTGAGGGTAAGATACGCAACGTAAATTAGGCTAATTTGATCCAGAGGCGCACAAAAAATCCACATTGCAGAACCTTTTAATTGCTACACTAACGTCAGAAACGTACTCTATAAGACAAATAATTGACTCATAAAATGTTGAATGTAATATATCTAACACACATATGAAGGAAATTGTTGAATTTGTTGAGTGCAACTCAAGCTAATGTTTCTTTCCAAGTAACTATTTGTAGATCTATTGAGTAGATATTTGATAAATTATGAAACAAATATTTTTCCAAGTAACATATTTGGTTGTAGACCTATTGAGTGAAAATTTGATACATTATGAAACTAATGTTTTTTTTTCCAAGTAGCAAATTTGCTTTTAGATGTATTGAGTGAGCACTTAATAAATTGTCACAAGTATGGTGCAAATTCAACGTTTTATTTTTACTTCTGCTCAGGAGGGGAGCTGTATTATTGCCACCAAAACGGCACAGACAAGGCAGTGCAAGTGAAGGCTGTCTGTGGTGCTGAAGAGGCAAATGCCATTTTCAGGAGTTTTCATGCCAGCCTGGCAGGGGCACACGCCGGGCAAACTAAAACAAGACATAGCATCTCTCTGAGATATTACTGGCCAGGGATGTCTGCTGACATTAATGAGTGGGTATGTAAACAATTAAAAAAAAGAGTATACAGTTTGTTCATTTTTTAAGCCTGGTAACATAATGAATGAAACTATTCCTTTGTATCTTCTGCAAACAATTCAAAATGATTACCTAAGATCTTGCCCTTCTTTTTGCATGCATTTATTAACCATTACTAATTTCCCACAAAAATTGTCATTGTCAGGTGTCCCAGTGCACCGAATGTCAGGCAGCCGGCATATCAATAAAAAGGCCATCATAGGTCACACCTATACAGGTCGGTTAATCCAAATAATGTTCTCTATTTTGACCTAAGGTGTTAGGGTTTTCCAGGTTATCTTTATCATAGGATTATGTTGGAATGTAGACTATAATGATTAACCAATCTTGTCTTGCTCTCACAACGCAGTAAAATAAAGTGGTTGCTTCCTCTGCTTGAGTGACCAGCTGCAGAGGAAGCAATCAAAGTTGTTCTGTTTCCCACAACATCGTAAAACACCCCCTGCTCTGATCTTACCAGAGGCCGGGGGTTGACCAAACCTGTCCACTCTCACCCCCACTCTGTTCCTCCTAATAAATATGCCCTTGCAGGAAGGAGACTTTCAGACTTCATTCTGGAGCGAGTGAACTCTCCACCTGCAGGTGTCTAAAAGAACTTGCCTGTCTCCCGTGTGGTTCTTGCAAAATAAGTTGGAGTGAGCAAATCTCTAACATAAGGTCTATATCGTTATTTGTATGTGGCATACTGCATATGACTATTTTTCGCAGCAACATCAGTTTAGCACAATTCTTTATAAATATTTATTCATTAGGTGTTTCAGCCATTCAAACTATTGGGCATGGACCTCATTGGCAAACTGGCACAAACAAAAGATGGATACCAATATATTTGCGCGATGGTTGATTATTTTACGGAATAGCCTCAAGTCAATTGAGGTCGAAGTCTGCTGCTAAAGTTACCGTCTGTATCTTGAAATTCGTTCACCAATTTGAGTCACCAAAAAGGATTTTGACGGATCAGGGCAAAGAATTTGTCAATGCAGTAAGTACTACGGTGAAATTATCTTCATCATAGCTGTCAAATACAAGTCCCTGAGGGCATATCTGGCCTGCTACTTTATTTTGTGTAGCCAATGAAAGCTACGAAAGTATGTCGAACTTCATAAAAATTCTGGAGTAAAATAAAAAAACATTTCTTACTGTTCATTGTATTTTGTCCGTGTTTTGTGACTGTTGCAGTTGCGGGTGCTGTATTTTTCTTCTGTGTATTTGTGATGCAAAACCAGTGTAGTGATGATGTTAAGCTCACATTGTCAAACACTATTTCACTGCAAAGTTGTCCTACTCAATTACTTATTCTTTCCCCTGGTAATTGCAGATCAACAAGAGATTATGTGAAATGCTTGACATAAAAAGAAGCCTTTGCTTGCCATACCACCCCCAAACTAATGGGTTGGTGGAAAAATTAAATGGGACAATTCAAAGGTGAGTACTTTGTTTACCCAGATTAATCTTTGACAATTTCTTGTTATGATTTTGCTTATGAGTTTTTTGTTTGTTTACCCAGATTAATCTTTGACAATTTCTTGTTATGATGTTGCTTATGAGTTTTTTGTTTGTTTTCGAGGCACTTTCAAAGTAAATAACATGCACTATAAAAACTGTTAGGTCAGAAAAAACACATTTTAGATTGAAAATTGCTATTGGGGTCATTTTTATACAATTGTCAAAAATTAATTACAAAAAAAAAAAAACACTGTCACAAGTGCGATTTTAAAACTGATTTTGTTTTTTAGAGCTCTGAGCAAAGTGGTTTGTCAGCATCCAGAAAGATGGGATGAATATTTGGATGCAGTTATGTTTGGTCTTCGGACCAAAAAACAAATGACGACAAAGTAACCGCCTTACTTTCTAATGTTTGGCAGAGAGGCACGCTACCCTATTCAAGTGCCAGAACACTACGACGTAAGATTTTGGCACATCACGATCCACGATCCATTACAAGGATTTAAAGTATCATGGAGAAGTTTCTAAAAATGACCAAATACAATTTGCTTGTTAAATATTGGAAGTTGTTTTGTTACATCTTAATTGTAAAACACAAATATAAAACTAAAACTTGTCGACACTTTAATCATTATAGCAAATATTTGCTTTTTCTGAAGGTTGATGGCCGTTGCGGCGACCTGTGAGGTGCGCACCTGTCTGTGGGTGCATGTGGCCACAAGGAGTCACTGCAGGTGTACGACGTGAATGCGCAGCACGCAGTGGAGCTCCTCAGAGCGCCTCAACAGCTGAGCGCAATCTATCCTGATTGGGAGCACGCACACACCGGGGTTCATAAGCAGCAAACGGCAAAATCCTCTTGTCCAGTGAGCAGCAGCAGCAGCAGCAAACAACACAATCCTTTCGATCAGCGAGCAACACAGCAGTAGCAGCGAAATGCACTGAGCTCCACGGAGAAAGCAAAAAAACTCATGGGAAGAGGAGACCAAAGGGACTACCGGTGAGCACACAGTTCTCAACTGGACTCATTTAATTAATCATTTAGAGCACTAACTGCATTACAGTTGGTCTGGAGAATGTGTTGTCTTTATGACAAGGATTAAGTTGTATATTGACTTTTGTTTGAAAGGATAACTTTATGTTCAAGAACTTTTCTTTCTTTCAGTAAAAAGAACTGAACTTTATCTACATTGTTTATTGGTTTATGTGTTAAAGAACATTGCATTGCTTTATTTGGAAGAAAATTGTACCTTTTGTTTAAACTCATCCATTTTTTGTATGTGTTTTAAAGGTTTTTCACCTTGATTGTTTCGCTCAACAAAAACCTGAACAAAGAGTGAAATCCCAGTCTGGTCAAGTCCTTCCTTTTCAAGTGTGGAAACCCATGACGTTAAAATACACTTGCCAATGGCACTGTGGAGGATGTGGCGAGAATGGAAGTTATGGCACAAGACCATAACAAACAAGAACAAGTATTTGAGCAAGTTAGAGAGCACATTCGAAAGGCGCAGGAAAAAACAAGGCAACCAAAAACAATCTCAGGGACCACAGAGTCTGTACACATCGGAGATCTTGTTCCAAGACGAAGTATCAGGTCTCAACAAAAAAAGGGAGGGAAATTGGACCCCAACATTTTGGGACCATACAAAATTGTGGCGATTGAGGGCAAGACAGCTGACCTCCAGAATGAGAATGGAACCTTGGTTCCCAAAATTAACATTGACCACATAAAACCATACAAAGAAAATAAACAGAGTGCCTCACAGGTATAAAAACAAAAAAGGAGCATCCTCCTGGGTGACAGTCACCATCCCCACCAGCCACTGCTCCTTCAGCCACTGCTCCTTCAGCCACTGCTCCTTCAGCCACTGCTCCTTCAGCCACTGCTCCTTCAGCCACTGCTCCTTCAGCCACTGCTCCTTCAGCCACTGCTCCTCCAGCCACTGCTCCTCCAGCCACCGGTCCCTCTGCCAATGCCCCTCCAGCCTCAGCTCCTCCAGCCACCGCTCCCTCTGCCACTGCTCCAGCCTCAGCTCCAGCCTCAGCTCCTCCAGCCATTGCTCCCTCTGCCACAGCTCCAGCCTCAGTTCCCCCAGCCACTGCTCCCTCTGCCACTGCTCCTCCAGCTATTGCTCCCTCTGCCACAGCTTCAGCCTCAGCTCCTCCAGCCACCGCTCCCTCTGCCACTGCTCCTCCAGCCTTTGCTCCTCCAGGCACCACTCCCTCTTCCCCTGCTCTTAATACATCAACAACACCACGACTGTCTTTGACTTTTAGACAAACGAGGGAAAATGTGGACAAATGTAAGATGTATTCATGATGTAACTGTAAACATGTTAAAACATACATACATTATGGATATGTGGCACATAGGTCTTGTATTCATAAAGTGTTTTATAAATGCCACTTGCTGCTATGGAATGAACCACATTTCCAACTGCATTTTGAGTTATTGTACTGACTGATTTTTGGCAGACATTCAAGATACTTGGAAGGTAAAGCATGTCCATGTTCTTTCAAAAATCGGGGCGTACAAATTGTTCTTTTTGGACATAATAAAACTTGGACCCAATTCTGAGTTGGAATCTGAGATAAAATAATGTTTTCATATCTGAAATTTAGGTTTCTCAGTTTGACTATTTTGTTTGAAGTCTTAATTGGTAGCACTGTATTATTTGGGGAGCAAACATATTTTCTGTTTCAATTTGTTTGCCGTTTCAATTACAGGTTAAACGCGTACCTCCTGTTGATGGTGAACAAACGCAACCAAATCAGTGTGGAAAAGGTTTCCTATATTGACTCATTTGCAATGACCAATTTATGGAATGGAAGAGCCAGAGACTCAAGGTCTGTCTGTATTACTACTGTTTATTGAATTATCTTACAAAATTATCAATGTCAATTCATAGCAAAATAAAAAAGAATAGTTTTAATAATGTTGGGCCAATTGGTGGCCCAACAACATTAAGACATAACAATTTTATTAAAAAACTCAATTGGCATTAATTTTCTTCTTTACACATTTTATTGTAATTATTGACAGACTTATTTTTTTCTTCTGTTAATTTTTAGATCAACCCGGTGGAATACAGGCTTATTGTTGACATCGTCAATGAGCATAAACATTGGAAGCTGGCGGTAAAGAAATTTTTTAAATGCCACAAGAGGGAGTAACATTACATCAACAAATATATGCCGTAATTTTCGGACTATAAGTCGCGTTTTTTTCCATAGTTTGGGTGGGGGGGCCACTTATACTGAGGAGCGTCTTATATGTGAATTTTTTCACAAATTTTCATAATTCAAAAAGAAAAAAAAAAAAAGTTAAACTGCAATAAACGAACCGCGATGTAGCAAGGGATTACTGTAATTTGAATTTCAAGTGACGTCAGTGGCGCGGCGTGGCGGTTGTTTACATAAAGGACAAAGATTCGATCACAGGATGACGAAGAGCCCCACGTACTACCGGCATCATTAGCGGCTTTGTAAGTGACACGGAGGAGGAAGAGTTTGAAGGATTTAATGATTTGGAAAGACACAGAAGGTTTGAAAAACTATTATGGCTTTTACGCATGCCCGGTCCTACTCTACGGAGCTTTCTTTCACCTCCATGGATTGAAGTCGAGGGCTGGCGCTCGGCCGGGTGGCTGTCCAGGGACGGTGGATTGGGCTCGGACATGGCTTTTACACACGCCCGGTCCTGCTCTACGGAGCTCTCTTTCACCTCTGTGGATGGAAGTCGTGGGCCAGCGCTCGGCCGGGTGGCTGTCCGGGGACGGTGGATAGGGCTCGGACATGGCTTTTACGCACGCCCGGCCCTATTGTATGGAGCTCTCTTCCACCTCCGTGGCTGGAAGTGCCACCTCCGGGGATGGAAGTACACGCCGCCACATACCTGGAAGTCGACGCCGGTGCTTGGGGCCGTGTGGTGGTAAACTATTTATGTTATAGTTATTTGATATATTTTATTTCGTACAGCAACTTGTATATGTTTTTATCGTTACAGTTCAGTACTTGTTGGCTCGTTGAACTCTCGTTTACCAAACCCACGTCTGTCCTCTTACTTTGTTAACGCTATAATATAGTTATATACTAGATCTGTGGAATAACGACGAGGCTGACGTCAGGGCGCACGCGCGGCGTTGTTGACAAAGGACGAGGAATTTGATCGATGGATTTAATGATTTGGAGTGACACAGATGGTTTGATGTTGTTTATGTGATAGTTATTTGATATATACTTTATATATCGTTATATGGGTCTGTGCAATATTTTGAATATTTAGACGTCAGCGGCGCGGCGCATACGCGGCATCGTTTCCATAAAGGACGATCGATGGATTTAATGAATTGGAGTGACACAGATAGTTTTGTAAATGTGTTATTTATGTAATAGTTATTTGAATAACTCTGAATGTTACGTTAGGCCCGTTCTCAGCTCTTCGTTTGTGTTTGTCACATGAGCATACCTATCGTTTAGCCTGTTGTTGCTCGTTCATGTCTGTTCTTGGTGTTGGATTTTGTTGAATAAATTTCCCCCAAAATGCAACTTGTACTCCAGAGCGACTTATATATGTTTTTTTTTACGTTATTGTGCATTTTATGGCTAATGCAACCTATATATTCGGGGTGACTTTTAGTCCGAAAATTACGGTAATTATGTGCAAAATGTTTAATAATTCATGCATGAGTAATAAAACCTCATTTTGTGTATAAAATATAGGCAATCATGCCAGGAGAAAAAAGGTCCTTAGTCCTCTTGGTGAGTCTCAAATGGACATTAAAAAATGCCTGGAATCAACAACAGCTTGTAAAAGTCAGAGTACTAATGCGATATCAACATTTAACTGAAGATGTGCGCTTTCTTTTGAAAGTTGACTAGGTTTTTGTTGTCAATAAAAATTATGAAATTGACGGATACAACTTGAAATTTACGTTGATATTAAAAGGAAAGTCAAGGTCAAAGTCAGCTTTATTGTCAATTTCTCCACATGCCAAAGACACACAAAGAAACCGAAATTTTGTTCCCCCCTATCCCACGGTGACAAGACATGGCTCACAACAGACAAACAAGTAAACAAGTATAACAAAAGCGTGCTAAATAAATATTGAATAAATAACACAACAATAAATAAATAAATAAGAGGAGTAGAAAAAAAAAGGAGCAAGTGCGCGTACAGCAGACATTCCCGAAAATAGCGCAACAATGCCGCACGCTACGCAGAAGGGGGTAGCGAGTTCAGGGCCCTAACAGCCTGGAGAAAGAAGCTGTTGGCGAGTCTGGTGGTGCGGGAGCGCAGGCTCCTGTACCTCTTCCCAGAGGGCAGAAGGTCAAACAAAGAGTGAGCCGGGTGACTCACATCTCTGGCAATCGAGGTTGCCTTGCGGGCGAGATGGGAGGTGTAAATGTCCTTGAGGGAGGGGAGCGAAGCACCAATAATCTTACCAGCCGTATTCACTATGCGCTGCAGGGCCTTCAAGTTCTGTTCAGTGCAGTTACCACCCCAGACAGCGATGCAACTGGTGAGGACGCTCTCAATGGTGCCACGGTAGAATGTAGACAGGACTGCCTGAGGAGCACATGCACGCCTGAGCTTCCGCAGGAAGTACAGGCGGCGCTGAACTTTCTTTGCCAGTGATGAGGTGTTTGCGGACCAGGAGAGGTCCTCACTGATGTGCACCCCCAGGAACTTGGTGCAGCTCACCCTCTCCACCACAGCACCGTCGATGATCAGCGGCAGGTGTGTTGTGTGACCCTTCCGGAAGTCAACAATGATTTCCTTGGTCTTATTGACGTTCAGCAGGAGGTTGTTGTCCCTGCACCACGTGGTCAGAAGGTCAACTTCCGACCTGTACCGAGTCTCGTCGCCCTTCGTGATGAGACCCACCAGAGTCGTGTCGTCAGCAAACTTCACGATGCGGTTGTCGCTGTAGGTCGCAGTGCAGTCATGCGTCAGCAGGGTGAAGAGCAGTGGACTGAGCACGCAGCCCTGGGGGGCCCCCGTACTCAGCGTGATGCTGGCGGAGATTTTGTCGCCAACACGCACCACCTGAGGCCTCTGACAGAGGAAGTCCAGCATCCAGTTGCAGAGGGAGGTACTGAGGCCCAGCTCGTCGAGTTTGCAGATGAGTCGCTGCGGCACAATGGTGTTGAAGGCAGAGCTGAAGTCCACAAACAGCAACCTCACATATGAGTCCTTTCTCTCCAGGTGGGTGAGGGCTGAGTGGAGGGCAGAGCAGATGGCACCCTCAGAGGACCGCTTGGCACGGTACGCAAACTGGAAAGGGTCAATGGTGGGGGGGAGAGCGGACTTGATGTGCTCCATGACCAGCCGCTCAAAGCACTTCATGATGATGGGCGTCAGTGCCACAGGGCGGTAGTCATTGAAGCAGGATGGTGCAGGTTTCTTCGGCACAGGAACGATGGTGGCAGCCTTGAAATACGAGGGGACGATGGCCTGCTGCAGGGAAACGTTAAAGATGTCCGTGAAGACACCCGACAGCTCCCCAGCGCAGTCCTTCAGCGCTCGACCCGGGATGTTGTCAGGGCCCGCCGCCTTACGGGCGTCAATAGCGGCAAGCGCCCTCCTCACACCGTCGGCAGAGAGGCGCAGGGGCTGCTCGTGTGGGGGGGGGGGAGTGGTCTTCAGCGGGCAAGTGCTGTTCTGGGCGTCGAAGCGAGCAAAGAAGCGGTTCAGATCGTTTAGCAGACGGACGTCGCCCTCACAGCTCCTCGGCGCGGGCTTGTAGTCCGTGATGGTCTGAATGCCCCGCCAAAGGCTACGTGGGTCCTTGCTGTCCTTGAAGTGGGTGGAGACCTTGCACGAGAACGAGAAGGAAATGTGCTTTCGGGAGTTTGCAAACATATTTTAAGGTTGTGTTAAACTTATAATCATATTAATATCTAGTATTGGAGTGCTCGTGTGGATTGGTGGGTGGCGAAGAATGTGCAGGCAAACTGCATGAACTTGTTTTCGTTGAAGTGTTGTGTATAGGCCCAGACAGGGAGTACCGGACGAGAACACCTCAAGGTCGTTGAGGAACGAGAACAACAGCACGTCTATGTGGCCCGGGTTTCGCGGGAAAATCCAACCACCTGACCTCAGCGATAGCACCGACACGGGGAGGAGATGGCCATCGACCAATCATCTCACAATATTTTGCATGCTTTAATATTCATATTGTGTTTTTTTAAAACTGGGCAACCCGGAAGAATGTGTCGTCTTTTGGTGGTCACAAAAACGCACGAGTTTTAGTGTGAGGGACCCGGGACCCAGGCCTGTATTAGTGCGCTTTGTCAGGAATAAACAATTGGTAAATTTGGTCTGATTGATCTACTGGTCTTCTCTTTGACAGAACGAACTCCCAAAATTGTTAGGTGCGCCAGTGTGTGGATTAGGACATAGCAATTTATGTGTTAAGTGTTGATCGCAATTTGGAGTCAGATCAATAACTAAAAGCCGTATCCTAACAACTTGTACCTGTCCAGGACCAGGAAACGTGCAAGTAACATCTCAACAGACCCTTCGCACCCAGGTTGCAGCCTGTTTGAACTTAAAGGGAAATGTGCTTTCGGGAGTTTGCAAACATATTTTAAGGTTGTGTTAAACTTATAATCTTATTAATATTTAGTATTGGAGTGCTCGTGTGGATTGGTGGGTGGCGAAGAATGTGCAGGCAAACTGCATGAACTTGTTTTCGTTGAAGTGTTGTGGATAGGCCCAGACAGGGAGTACCGGACGAGAACACATCAAGGTCGTTGAGAAACGAGAACAACAGCACGTCTATGTGGCCGGGCTTCGCGCGGAAAATCCAACCACCTGACCTCAGCGATAACACAGACACGGGGAGGAGATGGCCATCGACCGATCATCTCACAATATTTTGCATGCTTTAATATTCATATTGTGTTTCTTTAAAACTGGGCAACCCGGAAGAATGTGTCGTCTTTTGGTGGTCACAAAAACGCAGGAGTTTTAGTGTGAGGGACCCGGGACCCAGGCCTGTATTAGTGCGCTTTGTCATGAATAAACAATTGGTAAATTTGGTCTGATTGATCTACTGGTCTTCTCTTTGACAGAACGAACTCGCAAAATTGTTAGGTGCGCCAGTGTGTGGATTAGGACATAGCAATTTATGTGTTAAGTGTTGATCGCAATTTGGAGTCAGATCAATAACTAAAATCCGTAACCTAACAATATATACTGGCTCTTATATTTTAGGGCATCCATGCACAAGACAGGGTGCAATGTTTCCAGGTGGACTTGTGGCACTGTCCCCCATCCCAGGCAGCAAGATTCAACCTCTTGTGGTGTCTTTGCTTTGAAAGTATGTGTTAGATAAATTGTATATATATGTTATCATGCGTTCCCTAATGAGTACATATTAATAAAGTTATTGCGCAGAATGCTTGCTGTTTCTTCTTGCAGACATCACCCAGTCCACAACAAGTCAAACGATGCTGTCTGGAGCTTCCTGACCCTCTACAATCCAAGAAAGTTGTTGATGTCTGCACATGTCATTTTGTCTATGCACTCTTTTCACATGACTACTTTGTTTCCCATAACATTTTATCCTTGCACACTTTTCGTTTCTCATGGGATCCTGTCTGCGACTTCTAGTTTCACATAGAATCTCGTTTCTTCTCTCATGAGACAAAGCCCACGCTTTCCCCCCCACCTATCAGGGGCTTGTCTCACATTGTAGGTAGGGCATTCCTGAATAAAAAGAGAGGAGTGTAAACAAGACCTTTAGTGTATTTTGGATTGCTGTAAGTCTGGATGCACTCCTCGCGAGAAAAGATCAACATTCTGTCTCACTGGTTTTGTCTGCTGATCCTTTTGCTGAATCTGAACCTAACAGATTTTTGGGGGCTCGTTCCGGGATCTCAATAGGACTATTTCTGGTTCCGGCCGACTTTTCGACGCAGGACAAGTCCTTGGCCAAGGCATATAGATAGAGAAACCCTTTTCACGGGGCTGTCTCGATCAGTCGGTTGGACGCCGGAGTGGTTGACGAGATCATCCGAGGAGAAGGCCCAGCAGACTGTGAGTACGAATCTTGATTCTGTTGAAGTAATGAAAGTGCAGTGACAAGAGGTCACTTAAAACCTTGACAATTCTAGACCCTATCAAGTGCAATTAGAAACAGTAAATTCTGCTGGGATGTTGGAGTCCCCTGACTGATGAGTCAGTTAAATTCCATGGGAAAGCGGACCCATCTGTTTTCTAGAGAAGTACAGGTAATTTGGAGCAGTTAAATTCCGCTGAGGTGTCGTGGGCCTCCTAATTAACCTTCCTAATGTGTTAGTGTTAGCTTTCTGCTGCCATCTGTGGTGTTTTCTTAACTCTGGTTTAGCTGGTTTGGCTTCTTTATCCGTGAAAAGATAGGTTTTATATCGGCTTTGGGGAAAAAGCAAAAATAGGGTTTTTCTTACACAATAGGAAGGTTAAAGAGTTTAGATTTTGTTAAGTTCCACGGGAGGGCGGACTCCCCTGCTTGCCTGTGAGACGATAAGGATGCGCATTGTGTGTGTGTGTGTGTGTGTGTGTATGGTTTGACTGAGAGTGATCTCATTTGAGCTCTCCTTTATGTAAACAGTGGTTTTGTGTAAAAGCAGAGGAAAGGAGACTTACCACTCATTGAATATTTTACCACTGTCCGGTGAATAAAGTTGGCTTTAGGACACTGTAGGTGCCATTTGAATTGCCAACTCCGAAATTTAGAGAAATAAACCATGGGAAAATCAAATAGCAAACAAAAGCTGGGAAGATTGTCATGTCTATGTTGTGGGCCCGTGTGTTTGTTTCTGTGTATGTTTGTCTTTGTGTATCAGTTCGTTATAAAGGTTGGAATTGCGTTAAATTGGTGCACGAAAGCGGTGTGCTAGACAATGGTTTATCAGATTTGCATTGTTAAATGTAAAAATTAGAAATGATAGAATAATCTGAGGGTTGTGGTCAGAAACTCGTCCAACGAGGAGAGTGCCCAGCCCTCATAAAAATGTGAGAGTAGGAGAGAACATACATTGTAGTATTGGATAAAATTAAATTATTGATTCGTTATGACATAAGACTATACAAGGACACATGTAAGGACAAGTCAAAGATTTGAATCACTTAGAGTTAAAAACAACATTGCAAGGGGGGCACTTTTTATCAAAAGGACACCAAGTAAAGTATTAAGTAGTGGGCATTCGTGATTGGGATTGAATTAAGGATAAACTTCGGTCAATGATTAGAAATCAATGGTGCTCTACACAATAAGGCTTACATTTTAATGGGGAAATATTTGGAGTACTGTGTTGGTCTACATAGGTCATGGGCCTAGTTTATTTGGTTTTGAGTGTGGTTTGGGTTTATTTTGTTTATTGTTATTCTCTTATCCCCTGCATTGCAAATGTCTTCTTGATGCAGATAGGTTAACAGGCTGGGACTTTAGTGAGGAGATAATTTGTCGATTGATGGGGGTTAGTAATTGTCCAAATTCTAGTCACATGTTTTGAGGGACCACAGCAACAACATTATATTTAATTTCCAGGCCATTATTTAGTATGATATGACGGTGTCTAGCTAAGTAGACTGTTCTATCGAAAAATGTGAGAGTGAAGGAGGGGGTTTGATTTGTAATCTGACATTTGGGTCCCATTTTGAAGAGCATAGATTGTTTTTGTTTGTTTATTTTTTAAGATATGTTTAACGGTGCAGTAAGGATATAGAAATTTTGCAAGACTTAAAATTAAAAAATTAAAAAGCAAAATTGCATTCTCATTTTCCCAGATGTGAGGGAAATTGAAAGATAAGGACGACGAAGAAAAGATAAAAAAGAACTTGCTGTTGCACAGACAGGAAGATGATGACACAGTGTCAGCGCGAGCTCGCTTAAGACCCGCAGCTGAGAATGTGATGAGTGAAGATGAGAAAAATGATCAAATTACAAAGACAGATGTTGTGGCACGGCAAAGCGAACCATCCTTTCCGTCTTTGTACCCCAAATTAAACAACTCATTGCTTCCTATAATTTGAGAGGTGATGAAGTACAACAGGTTTTCATGGCATCCTTAACCAAACATTGGGCAAGCGTTAAAGGCACCTGGAGTTCTTTTGATCACCAGGACCGTCCATTGGAATATAACGGGGTGCCATTACAAATACAAATTGACCAACTATTACAGGATAAAAATAAAATTTCAACGTAGAGCAAGTTACACAGACATTGGCCGGACTAAACAAAAACAAGATAAGTTGTTTGAAGACTTTAGACACAGACCAGAAAGAGTGTTCAACTGATGTCTATGATCAACAACTCAAAAATGCTCTACATGCAAATTTGCGACCAGTATTGTGTCGACAACGAATAAATTCGACAATTTTTTCCCTATAAAATGGTGCCGTTTGGGTTTGAAGTACATAGTCGCTTCAAAGGAGGAAAAGCATGATTTAAGATACGCGATTGATCAATGAGAAAGGCCCTTGTGCCCGGGGTGTCAAACTCATTTGTTCGCGGGCCGAGGTTTAGTCATGGCTTCTTTTGGAGGGCCGGTATGACTGTCATACCCGAGTAGATGTGTGAGCGCCTCATATTGTGGGAGCTGCGGAATGAGCTGACGAGTACCTCGCTTTCAAATCAGACAAGTAAAAACTGGTCTAATATTTGAAATTTAACATATTACTAAAAGTGAAGATAATTTGCAATTCAAGTGATGGCACATGTATATGAAGCACAATTTGACACCTGTGCCTTATACAAAGGTAAAGTTGGATTGGAATTTGATGAAACGGATATGGACATCCACATATTCCATTAGAGTTTAAATTGCTTGCAATGTAATTGCGATTTAATTAACACCTGTGAGATTGATTGATTGGTTGAGTGGTTGAGTGGTTGAGTGGTTGAGTGAGTGAGTGAGTGAGTGAGTGAGTGAGTGAGTGAGTGAGTGAGTGAGTGAGTGAGTGAGTGAGTGAGTGAGTGAGTGAGTGAGTGACTTTTCTGTCGCCTGCGCGTCATCTTTCTTGCATGGCTACGTTGCTGTCTCAGCCACATCTGACCGTTGAAAGATGCACGACACTCAATCCTGCCACTCTCATTCCCCTTCCTGGCGATGGCGAATTCCATGATTGTGTCGATGCTGCCCAACAAATTGCAAAGGCTCGGCCTGATTTGGAAGATACGCCTCTGCCAGATGGTCATGTATTTTTTGTTGATGGGTCTTCTAAGAAAAATGAATCTGGTGTGACCCTTACTGGGTATGCCATTGTTACTGCCGACATGGTTTTGGAGGCTGCTAAACTGCCATCCAATATGTCTGCACAGGCCGCTGAGCTCATTGCTTTGACTGGGGCCTGCAAATTCGTAAACAAATCCGTCACTATCTGGACTGATAGTCAGTATACTTTTGCTACAGTACACGTGTTTGCTCAGCAGTGGAGCAACCGTGGCATGATAACTTCTGCAGGGAAGCCCGTCGCCCATTCCACATTACTGGCTCAATTTTTGGACGCTGTCCAGCTACCTTTAAAGGTAGCGGTTTGCAAGTGTGCTGCTCACACTGCATGCTCTGATCCTGTTTCTCTCGGTAATGCTTTTGCTGACAAATCCGCGAAGGCCGCTGCAGAAGGCCTGCTCCATGTCCTCTCGTCTCTCACGGCTCATGATTCGATGTCACACATCCCCCCTGATGTGTTGCTTGACATGCAGTTTCAGAGCCCCTCCCAGGAACGGCTCTCTTGGGAAAAACGGGGTGCAACTAAAAACGCTGTTGGTCATTTTGTGTGACCTTTGGGCAAGCCTGTCTTGCCTCGTAACTTGTTCAAATGGGCTGCTATTTCGAGTCATGGGGTCACCCATGTCTCGACGGGGGGTATGGTGAAACAAGTTGAGGCTTTTTATACAACATACGGCTTTGCAGCTTTTTCAAAACAATTTTGCAGAGCGTGTTTGATCTGTGCTAAACATAACCCACAAGGCAATTTAAGACCTCAGAGAGGGAAATTCCCGACTCCATTGTATCCATTTCAGACAATACATATGGATTATATCTAATTACATAAATGTGAAGGGAAAGAATATTGTTTAGTCATAATAGACGCATTTTCTAAATGGGTAGAAACATTTCCTACCAAACATGCTGATGCACTCACAGTGGCAAAAGCCTTATGCAAAGACATCATTCCAAGATACGGTATTCCAGAAATATTTACAGCGACAATGGTCCACATTTTGTAAATCAGATCACATTGGGAGAATGTTCCACATAAATCTAAAGAACCATTGTTCCTATCGTCCACAATCAGTTGTTGAGAGATCTAATGCGACTATAAAAAACAGATTAAAGAAGAAACCAAACGACCATGGACTCAGTGCTTAGACCTGGTCAAAATGTACATAAATATTACAAGTACAACAGGGCTAACTCCCTATGAAACTATGTTTGGAAGACCTTACAGGCTTCCTCAGTTCAAGACCACATGGGAGATCCCCGTGGAAGCCACGTTAGCTGATTACATGAGAAAAATGTTGGAAGGTCAAAAGAATCTAACCAATAACACTGATGATGAACCCATTTCTCCGCAGGAAGACCCCAAAGTGGTACCGGGAGACTGGGTTTTGATCAAGAGTATCAAGAGGAAGAATTGGCATTCACCCAAGTGGGAAGGTCCTTTTTTGGTACTACTCACGACACCTAATGCTTTGAAAATAGCCGAACGCAACACGTGGATTCATTTATCTCATTGTAAAAAGGTGATCTCTGCAGACCCAACCTAAAGTACGGAAGGTGAGCAAAGTCTGGTAATAGTGCCTGATCCTGGTGCCAAGATCCAGGGTTGACACGAAAGCTAGCAGAAGCCAAATTCCAAGACACCAACCCGAAGCTCAGGGTGTTGACTCTGAGGAGATCCAAAAACATGAGCATTAGAGAGTCATTTGGTGAGTGCTTTAATCAGGCTGTGGCCTGCGCTAAGTCTGCCATGTGTTTTTGGTTGCTTTTGCTGGTTTGTGTTACCATTGTGTTTTTTTCGGGGGTTATTTTATTTGGAGGGATAGAGTACCATGAGCCTCGAACATTCTTCTCTCAGGCGACTGCTAACGCTAATTCTAATCGATATGGCTCATGGGGAGAAATTGCTAGACATAAGCGCGACACTAAATCCCCTTTTGATCAGGTTGTTTGTATTCCAGGAACCGTCTGCGTTCCAACTTGCGTACCATGGCTTTTGTCTTGGACTTACAATAAGTCGTTAATGTTTACTGTGGCTCCTAATACATCTTCTTCTATTATTTTACCTATGAAAAGTTTGAAAGGTTTCTAAATGGTCACCCCGCTCTCTGGTTCCAGTGAAGTGGCTGTGTTCTTTGCTAAACGAGTGACTTTGAAAAATCAGGGCACAAGCCTCCTTTTGACTCTTACACTCCCTGATGGTCAAATTCGTCCTCCAAATGCCACCTTGTTTAACACTTCTTGTTGGGGTTTTCAACTGTGGGCTTGGTCCTCTGGAATCGATCCTCGCTTTCCTATTGCTATTGGCCTTAATAGAACAATGTCGGTCGCAGACCGTCCCGTTACAAATAAATACACCCTGTCAGCAGGAGCAAAAATCACAAGTACGCTCCTCACTGATGTAGACAGCTATTTTGTGGCCTCCACAGGGATAAGCGGTCATACCAACAACTGGCTTCTTATGGCTGAGCAGGCCGCAAAGATGGCTGGCGCCAGTTGCATTGCATGCATGGGTCCAAGACCTCTTTTGAAAATCATACCTGTGAATATAGGTCCTAAGTGTGCTGTTACTTTAATGTTAAGCCTATCCATTTCACCCACTCATGATTGTTTTAAATGGGATAAGGTTTACCCTGTTGCCTCTATGACAAAATATAAACCCCTTTTTTTCGTCCGATGTAGCTAAGGGTAATTTTACATGTATTAGATTACCTGGTACCGGTGAGAAGCTCGGCGCCCTACCTCCTCTATGGTGTGGGTCCATGACCAATGTCACTGCCCCTTTTTTGCCCATTGCTCGTAGTGATGTTTGGTTTTGGTGTAATAGTAACAAACTTTATGATAGGTTGCCTTTCGACAGCTCCGGAATTTGCGCTTTGGTAACCCTATTGCTACCTGTTCATTTGATACCGATGTCGTTTTATGATCTAACATCTTTTGCTAAGTCCGTGGTTCCCGTATTCTGGCCGAGAACGAAACGCCGAATGGCGGGGCGCGGCTAATCCAACTTACATTGACGCCATTGGTGTTCCTAGAGGAGTACCGGATGAGTATAAGCTGGTGAATCAGATAGCAGCTGGTTTTGAATCCGCCCTGTGTTGGTGGTGTACTATTAACAAAAATGTTGACAGGATTAACTACGTCCATTACAACGTGCAGAGGCTTGGAAACTGGTCCGAGGCGGGTTTCAAGGCGGTCCACTCCCAACTGGCCGCTACTTCCCTCATGGCTTTCCAGAATCGAATGGCCCTTGACATGCTACTCTCAAAAGAGGGCGGTGTCTGCGCCATGTTCGGTGAGCAATGTTGCACGTTTATTCCGAATAATACTGCAGCCGGCGGAAGCCTGTCCCAGGCCCTTGAGGGCCTGCGGACCTTGAACGGGAAGATGAAGGAGCACAGTGGGGTGAACACAGAGGTTTGGACCGACTGGTTGAACGTGTTCGGAAAGTACCGCACCCTGGTTTCCTCTGCCCTGGTCTCCATAGCCGTTTTCTCTGCCATTTTGACCTTGTGTGGATGTTGTTGCATCCCTTGTCTCCGATCCCTAATTAACAGACTAATTACAACTGCTATCTCTCCACCAGCTGAGACTTTCCCGTTGCTCCAAAGGGATGACCTTTCGATCGACGCGGGTTCCTTCTCTAGTGACGACCCGGTCGGCGACTCTATTGTGGTAAACCTGTCCGGTTTGTTTCTTGACCCTAGCTTTGCCGATTATGACTCAGTTTCCTCCTGAGTGTAAGTTAGTTCTTGCGAAATGTGATCCCTTGGCTGAAAATCTTTTTGAAGTGGCCATATGGGTGATGGGTTGTTCTCCGGGAACTTATGATAAGACAGGGGGGAATTGTTAGATAAATTGTATATATATGTTATCATGCGTTCCCTAATGAGTACATATTAATAAAGTTATTGCGCAGAATGCTTGCTGTTTCTTCTTGCAGACATCACCCAGTCCACAACAAGTCAAACGATGCTGTCTGGAGCTTCCTGACCCTCTACAATCCAAGAAAGTTGTTGATGTCTGCACATGTCATTTTGTCTATGCACTCTTTTCACATGACTACTTTGTTTCCCATAACATTTTATCCTTGCACACTTTTCGTTTCTCATGGGATCCTGTCTGCGACTTCTAGTTTCACATAGAATCTCGTTTCTTCTCTCATGAGACAAAGCCCACGCTTTCCCCCCCACCTATCAGGGGCTTGTCTCACATTGTAGGTAGGGCATTCCTGAATAAAAAGAGAGGAGTGTAAACAAGACCTTTAGTGTATTTTGGATTGCTGTAAGTCTGGATGCACTCCTCGCGAGAAAAGATCAACATTCTGTCTCACTGGTTTTGTCTGCTGATCCTTTTGCTGAATCTGAACCTAACAGTATGCATTTGATTTACAGACTAGATTCACCAAACTCATACCACTCAATTATGCAAAAACTGAATCAAACATAGCTGATGAATCAAAGCTAAAAAAAACAAATTTAGAGTTCATACAACAAAGGGCTAAAACAAATTATTGTCTGACAGCGGAATTTTCTGTCTGAAATATAGGCTAAAAACGGCAAACATTTAAAGCATCTTTATGCACTGTAAACATCTGACATTGTCTTTTTAAGTTTGCAGAACATTTTTTTTCAAATAAATCGATTTCCCACCAAAGACACGTGATATAAACAAGTACAGGCTGCAAATTGCCACAACGCTTTTATTAGACACTGGTAAGTAATATGCAACCAAGATATGTTAATGCCACCCAAAGAATGGTCCTGACTGTGCTATCAATGCTGCAAGGTTCAGTAAAGTTTTACACAGGGAAGTACTATAGCACTGCTTCTATCTTTGTTTTCACAGATGATTTATCTAACTTGTGCTTTTTTTGTGGGGAAGCTACACATGACACAGACAACAGATGGGTAATTATATCAGTTCTGGCTAACTAATGCATGTGATGATTAAGAAATGTATTGAGTTACACATTCATTGTAAATTATTGTCTGTTGTTCTATGTTATCAACAGTACACGTTTGGATGTTTTTAACTTCCTAACGTGTAATATTTTAAAATGTATGAAACAGTGCTGCATTGTAAAATCTTGCTTTTTTCTTTGTTTACCAGATTCAGTGTGACGAGTGTTGCTGGTGGTTCCATCTTGTGTGTGTAGGGGAGCCTCCAACCAAAGGCTTTTTTTTGTGTACAGCATGTACAGAGATTAAATACTGAATTTTTTAAGCTTGCTTGAAGAACATTTTGCTTTACTTTTATTTATTTCTTAACAAAGTTTAAAGTTATTATTTTTATGTATGTTATATGATAAAGAAATGTTAGAATTCAAGTTTGAATTCAAGACAAACTTGTTTGACCAAAATAAGGACAACGAAATTAGCTATTTATTTAGTCAATTATTTACTATCCAATATTGTAAAGTTATCACCGCACAAATCATTTATTTATTTTTTCTTCTCCGTTATTATTAAGATAGTACTGCACTATGCATTCAATAATTTCTTCACTATGAGTACTCAGTCATACAACAGTTAAAAGGAACATTTGTTCCTTGTCCTCATTAATTAAACACACACACATATACACCATTCTCAAAGTGGGAGGGGGGCACAAATTCTCACAGGGCCGCAGTGAGGATTTGTTCCCCCCTGTAACTTGGGGTGGGAAGGAGGCAAACCTGTTTAAATTTGCTACACTACCTGAACAGACAGAAGACAGAAGAGAAGTCAGTCAATGTCCAGGACTCACCGTTCTCAAAGTGGGAGGGGGGCACAAATTCTCACGGGTTGATATTTTTATAGAGTTCCTGTAACAATTTTTATCCCCTCTCCCCACCACCTGTCACTTTTGCTCAGGACAAAAGGAGAACTGAAATTCTGTCTCAATCATTCATTCAAATCAATTCACTCGAATCATTCTCATTATGAATGATTTCATCACAAAACGTGCGTGGCTTTTTCTTAAATTAACACTTTTTACATTGCTGTAGTGTCAGCATTAAATTATAATGCAGTCATTTTAATGCAAATTAATAAATGCAACAGTATTAAGCTGCTTTGACAATACCTGAATAATAAAAACGGATGAATGATGATCACAATTAAGTATAAGGTCTCCTTTGTAATACTCCTTGTAGCATGTAATGCTCCCCAAAAAGTGGAGTTCCTTTGCATCGAGGTTTATGGAAAGAGCTCACGTAATTACAGCTTTGCTTTTTGGTGAAGTGACTGAGTGTTCCGTCTGTACGATTGGTCTTTGAACGCACCTCGTGTCAACGGCAGAACGCGAATGAACTTAAAGAAATAAAATGAAATACTAAACCCTTTCTAAAAATAAAAATTGACTGACGCAAACGTGTGTTCTTCATGTTGTTATTGAAAACAACCTAGTACTGTCGCCGTACGGCATCGGTTTTTCGCTTTCCAAACAAGGCGTGCGCGGTCCCGCGGAGGGGGAAACAAATCTTCACGGGGAACCTACTTTTGCACAACACCTGTTTTGAGGAAGTGATCGCACGGGCTTCTACAACCCTTCAGCAGCTCATTACTCCATCCATCCATCCATCCATCCATCCATCCATCCATCCATCCATCCATCCATCCATCCATCCATCCATCCATCCATCCATCCATCCATCCATCCATCCATCCATCCATCCATCCATCCATCCATCCATCCATCCATTTTCTGAACCGCTTAGTCCCCACGGGGGTCGCGGGCGTGCTGGAGCCTATCCCAGCCGTCATCGGGCAGTAGGCGGGGGACACCCTGAACTGGTTGCCAGCCAATCGCAGGGTACACAGAGACAGACAACCAATCGCACTCACACCTAGGGACAATTTGGAGTCTTCAATCGGCCTACCAAGCATGTTTTTGGAATGTGGGAGGAAACCGGAGTGCCCGGAGAAAACCCACGCGGGCCCGGGGAGAGCATGCAAACTCCACACAGGGAGGGCCGGAGGTGGAATCGAACCCGCACCCTCCTAACTGTGAGGCGGACGTGCTCACGTCCCAGTGCCCAGTGTGCCACCGAGCCGCTAGCTCATTACTCAATCCGCAGTATTCTACCGTCTTGATTTACTTACTGACGAAAGTAATTTGAATGTAAACGTCCATTTGCGCTCTTATAATTTGTGCCGTGACGTTCACAAAAGAGTCCTTCTTTCGAACGGCTCCCCCATCTGGGGCTTTCTGACCATCTCACCGTTTTGCTTTTGCCCGCATACAGACAATTGGTAAAGGCATCCAGGCCGGTTTGGAGGCAGGTTCGAGTGTGGCCTGAGGGTGCCTCCGATGCACTTCGTGACTGCTTCGACACCACTGACTGGGACTTGTTTAAGCAGGCAGCCACCTACAACGATTGGACATAGAGGAGTATACTGACTCTGTTACCTCTTACATCACGGAGTGCATCGATGATGTGACTTGCTCGAAATCCGTCGTCACTCGCGCGAACTGGAAGCCGTGGCTGACGGGGGCTGTCCTCAGACTGTTGAGGGCCAGAGACAAGGCTTTCAGAGCGGGGGATGAGGCTGGCTTGAGGACAGCGAGGGCCGACCTGTCCCGAGGCATCAAAGAAGCGAAGAAGGCGTTCTCATGCAAGGTCTCCACCCACTTCAAGGACAGCAAGGACGCACGTAGCCTTTGGCGGGGCATTCAGACCATCACGGACTACAAGCCCGCGCCGAGGAGCTGTGAGGGCGACGTCCGTCTGCTGAACGATCTGAACCGCTTCTTTGCTCGCTTCGACGCCCAGAACAGCACTTGCCCGCTGAAGACCACTCCCCCCCCACACGAGCAGCCCCTGCGCCTCTCTGCCGACGGTGTGAGGAGGGCGCTTGCCGCTATTGACACCCGTAAGGCGGCGGGCCCTGACAACATCCCGGGTCGAGCGCTGAAGGACTGCGCTGGGGAGCTGTCGGGTGTCTTCACGGACATCTTTAACGTTTCCCTGCAGCAGGCCATCGTCCCCTCGTGTTTCAAGGCTGCCACCATCGTTCCTGTGCCGAAGAAACCTGCACCGTCCTGCTTCAATGACTACCGCCCTGTGGCACTGACGCCCATCATCATGAAGTGCTTTGAGCGGCTGGTCATGGAGCACATCAAGTCCGTTCTCCCCCCCACCATTGACCCTTTCCAGTTTGCGTACCGTGCCAAGCGGTCCTCTGAGGATGCCATCTGCTCTGCCCTCCACTCGGCCCTCACCCATCTGGAGAGAAAGGACTCATATGTGAGGTTGCTGTTTGTGGACTTCAGCTCTGCCTTCAACACCATTGTGCCGCAGCGACTCATCTGCAAATTCGACGAGCTGGGCCTCAGTACCTCCCTCTGCAACTGGATACTGGACTTCCTCTGTCAGAGGCCTCAGGTGGTGCGTGTTGGCGACAAAATCTCCGCCAGCGTCACGCTGAGCACGGGGGCCCCCCAGGGCTGCGTGCTCAGTCCATTACTCTTCACCCTGCTGACGCATGACTGCACTGCGACCTACAGCGACAACCGCATAGTGAAGTTTGCTGACGACACGACTCTGGTGGGTCTCATCACAAAGGGCGACGAGACTCGGTACAGGTCGGAGGTTGACCTTCTGACCACGTGGTGCAGGGACAACAACCTCCTGCTGAACGTTAATAAGACCAAGGAAATCATTGTTGACTTCCGGAAGGGTCACACAACACACCTGCCGCTGATCATCGATAGTGCTGTGGTGGAGAGGGTGAGCTGCACCAAGTTCCTGGGGGTGCACATCAGTGAGGACCTCTCCTGGTCCGCAAACACCTCGTCACTGGCAAAGAAAGCTCAGCGCCGCCTGTACTTCCTGCGGAAGCTCAGGCGTGCATGTGCTCCTCAGGCAGTCCTGTCTACATTCTACCGTGGCACTATTGAGAGCGTCATCACCAGTTGCATCGCTGTCTGGGGTGGTAACTGCACTGAACAGAACTTGAAGGCCCTGTAGCGCATAGTGAATACGGCTGGTAAGATTATTGGTGCTTCGCTCCCCTCCCTGAAGGACATTTACACCTCCCATCTCGCCCGCAAGGCAACCTCGATTGCCAGAGATGTGAGTCACCCGGCTCACTCTTTGTTTGACCTTCTGCCCTCTGGGAAGAGGTACAGGAGCCTGCGCTCCCGCACCACCAGACTTGCCAACAGCTTCTTTCCCCAGGCTGTTAGGGCCCTGAACTCGCTACCCCCTTCTGCGTAGCGTGTGGCGCTGTTGCGCTATTTTCGGGAATGTCTGCTGTACGCGCACTTGCTCCTTTTTTTTCTGCTCCTCTTATTTATTTATTTATTGTTGTGTTATTTATTCATTATTTATTCAGCACGCTTTTGTTATACTTGTTACTTGTTTGTCTGTTGTGAGCCATGTCTTGTCACCGTGGGATAGGGGGGAACGAAATTTCGGTTTCTTTGTGTGTCTTTGGCATGTGGAGAAATTGACAATAAAGCTGACTTTGACTTTGGGATTTTACAAAATATAAGGAACAATAGAAAATAACACTTTTCCAAAGTATTAGTGTATGTTGTGATAAATTGACGCTACTGCATGTGGTATCGTAGCAGCTGTCCAAAATATTTTCAAGTAAAGCGTAAGAACACTTGTTAGGTTCAAAATCAGCAAAAGGATCAGCAGACAAAACCAGTGAGGCAGAATGTTGAGTCTTTTCTCGCGAGGAGTGCATTCAGACTTACAGCAATCCGACTACACTAAAGGTCTGTTTACACTCCTCTCTTTTTATTTAGGAATGCCCTACCTACAATGTGAGACTAGCCCCTGATAGGTTGGGGGGGGGGGGGGAAGCGTGGGCTTTGTCTCATGAGAGAAGAAGGGAGATTCTATGTGAAACTAGAAGTCGCAGACAGGACGCCATGAGAAATGGAAAGAGTGCTGTGAAACAAAAAGGAGTCATGTGAAAAGAGTGCAAAGACAAAATGACATGTGCAGACATCAACAAAATAGACTGAGCTATCAACAACTTTCTTGGATTCCCAGAGGTGTAGAAGGTCAGGAAGCTCCAGACAGCATCGTTTGACTTGTTGTGGACTGGGTGATGTCTGCAAGGCGAAACAGCAAGCATTCTGTGCAATAACTTAATTAATAAGTACTCATTAGGGAACGCATGATAACATATATATACAATTTATCTAACAACACTGATTAAATAAAATTTACTACCTTGTGTGTATTATGCAGAGCGCTATACTCACCTGTTGCACATTTTTTTGTACTTGGCTGTACCTATATTTTGTACTATAAATGTTTGTTTTTTCCTTCTGTAATTTACCTGTAATCCATTTTATATTTTTATCATATTTTGATTTGGTCAAAAAATTGTCTAACGTGAAATACTTAGATTGTGGCAATTTGTGTGTGTGTGTGTGTGTGTGTGTGCGCGCGCGCGCGTGTGTGTGTGCGTGCGTGTGTGTGTACGTGTGACCAATAGATTTGCTGGGGGGGGGTTGTACATACGAATATGTCCCTAAAAGTGTGGAACCCCGGCACAGTTCATTTTTGAACATGCCACCAACAATTTAAAACAATAGTCATACCTGCACTGGGAACACTATTTGCAAGTATTTCCGTTTCTTCAAACATCAAGTAATCGGTCGTTTTTCTATTTTCAAATATCTGCTTCCAAACGTGATGAACAAAAAAGACAAGGGCCACTTATCCATACTCTTAAAAAAGGTAAAAAAAAATAAATAAAAAAATGTAGTACCGGAAGTATTCCAAAGGGAGTGCACTATAAATCAAAAGCAAACCAAACGGCGCCCTCTGCAAACTGACCACCTTGCAAACTCTCAACTATTCGGAGTACTGGTGACTTCATTTGGTCTCAATTTTGAAATCAACGCCCAAACTAGAGCCATAAGGTTGGTGTTTTTTTGTTTTGTTAGTTTTTTTTTGTTTGTTTTGCGACATGCTCGTCGTCATTCCTCTAGTGAGAATTTTTGTGTCTTTCAAATAATTACAAGTATGGTTTGGGTTAGGAACGATGGCAAAGTTTGATTGAAGTTTGCTCTTCAGTATTTAAATCGCATCAAGTTGAAGACACTTGCAGTCTTGCACATTAATTTAGTTTGTTTCATCGTCGTAGCTTGTGAGCAATTAACTGTCAAACGGTTTTCGTTTTCATTTAATAAGTAGGAATTGTTTCAGCATTGTCATAGAACGTCATTAAAGGTTAAAAAAAGTATAGTTGAGTGTTAGACTTCAAGTAGTCATGCGGATATTTTGGGAATAGACTTATCAGCCGTGTTAGTGGGTTTAAAAATTTGGTAGTATGACTTCTCAGCAAACTCTATATAAAGTGTGTGTGTGTGTGTGTGTGTGTGTGTGTGTGTGTGTGTGTGTGTGTGTGTGCGCGCGTGCGTGCGTGTGTGCGCGCCCGCGCGTGCGTGTGTGCGCGCCCGCGCGTGCGCCTGTGCAAGTGATTGCAAACCTCAGCTAATTATTTAGCGAATTCAAATTCTCTGTTAATTTTCTAAGTGATACGTTGTGAATTTTAAAAGAAATAATTTGAAAACAAATGTTTATTGTATTGTCTAAGAGAAAAGGATGTAAATCTTTAAGACGTTGAAAATCTGTTTAATCATCATGCTTAACTCATTCAGTGCAATCTAGAACTGGGTATCTTTATGAACCTGACATATGATACCTCGATACACAAGTCACGATACGCTATGATTCAATACAGTTTTACACAATGCGATATGATACAATAATATACCTTACTGCTTTTTGGTTTATGTTGAACACACCCATAAACCCAAAGGAAAAATGTGCACACATTTTGAATTTATTGGGGCGGAATTATGAGCTGTACGGACAGATGATTGAATGAATAACTTTACTCATTCAGGCACCCCTGTGTCCCCTACTGTATTGATACGAAGACCTGAAATATCGATACGATATTGGTTTAACATCTGTATATATCTAGCTATCAATATTTTAAGGAAACCCACACAAGTGCCACTCACTTTCAGATCCTCTTTTACCCAACCATGTGAAAAAAAACGCATGAAAATATAAATGGGTACATATATAAATATTTACCTGGGTTTGAATGTCTGTATACTGATGTACAAATATTTTTCCCTATTGTAGTTGTGGAGCCTAGCAATGGTGCAGCTCCCTCCTTCCCCAACGGTGGGTGTCACACTTGTTGATGAACAATCAGAAGAGAAGGAAAAATTAGAAGGCAATGTGATTGTTGTGAGTCCAAAAGGAGATTCACCTGAAAGCCTCGGTGCCCTGCCGAGCTTTGATTTCCCCAATGCCTATTATGGGTATGAAAACTATATAGAAGATGGACTTATCTGCCTCAAACACAAGGTCCGCAACTTGGAGAAAAAAAAGGTAGGAACATGAAAATGTGGCTAAAGAGTTTAAAAAGCATGCTGGGATGTGTGTTAGGCGAAATGCATAGGATTTTTTTTGTCTTGCTTGCCGTAGTTGAAACTGGAACACTATAAAAGATGCCTGGCCTGTGGTGAGACTTTAAATAAAGATCAAATGGTGAGTCCGTCTTTTCTAAATGACACCAAGTTATTGTGACTAAGTTGTTTTTGTTTTTAGGCTGCTACTGAGAAATATGAGCAGGTGGTGCATAACCTGGAGTTTGCCAAGGAGCTCCATAAAACACTCGGCAGCTTGACTCAAAACGTAAGAGTTTAATAGCCAGTTGCTACTACACTGACTTGAATATTGTCTCTATCCAATAAAAATCAATTCACTTGAATTTTTAACTGGAACTTTACCTGAAAAAAATTACTTGTATCCAAGGTGAGCTAATTTGTTGCACTTGTGCTACTTTGGTCTAGTTCAATAACTGAGCATCCTCAAATGCAATTTTATTCAAGTTAAAGTTTTGAATGACAATTTAAATGTAAAAGAAGAAATTTGTATACTGCGATTTGATATTTGAGTTACTTGATAGTAGTGTCCCGTCATTTACTCAACTGCTTCTTAAGCTAGTTTTGCCATATTAGCTAAGCAATGAGTGGTACTGTATACATTTGCCTTTGGAATTCTGAGCAGAAAAGTACAATTGCTGTTCCCCATACTGCTTTTCCAAGTTATCTCAATTATCCAACAGCTCAAGTTGGCCTATTAACAGTAACTAAATACTAGAAAATGCAATTTCATAGAAATTGCGTGTGAAGGCGAAGAAGTTGAACAAATACTTTCGGAATGCTACAGAATAATGTCAAATGACAAAAAAGTTGAAACGGGTTTAATCGGACAAAAAATGTAGAAAATAGAGCAGTTGGTGAATACCCCGAAGAGAATAAATGAGGGGAAAAGTCCAAATTTGGAAAACATTTGGAACGAAACAGACTACAGGTTAGTAACTTGGGGATTCTAAAGTTGAAACCGGTTGACTTGGACGAAAGGTTTAAAGTAAAATCTAGTGCCAAAACTATTGGAATTATGAACGAAATGAAAACTACATGTTAGTAACCCATACTTTGGAATCCTAAAGTTGAAACCGGCTCAATGCAGGCCACTTCTGGTTTGTTTGTGGCATTTCTGGTTCAATTTAGAGCACTTTTGGTTTGTATGAAGCATTTCCGGTTTGATTTGTGGAACATCCGGTTCAGTTAAGGGCACTTCCGGTTCACTATAGGTCAATTCCGGTTTATCTGGGGAACTTTTGGTTTGTTCGGGGTTACGTCCGGATAAATTTAGTTCACTTCCGGTTTGTTGGCACTTCCGATTCAATTTGGGGCACTTCTGGTTCACTTCCTGTTAAATTTGGGACACTTTCGGTTCACTTCCTGTTTATCTTGGGGCACTTCCTGTTCATTTCATCTTCCCCAATGTGATTTGAATGTGCTGAATGATGTGAATTTTAAACTGGAACAATGTAAATATGAAATGTTGAATGTGCCATTAAGAATGAATGGGGAAAATTTTGACGGAAATTTGTGAATTTTGCAAAAACGGAAATTTATTGGAATGAAAAAAATGGAAGCGCCCATCACATGATTACCGTGTTTATTCTAATTATCGCCCAGGGTGATAATGTTTTCCTTGTTTAGTATGCAATATCTGCATCTCACTGATGTTCTTAACATTAGAACAGCGGCTGTTTTGATCTACCTCTAACAACGGGGTGCGTCAATTGATGCGACACGTTACCGTCGCACATCACATGTTGCGCACGTCATGTTATCGCGATGGTCTTGTTTGAGCGCACGCTCCGAAAACGTAACTGTGTGAGGAAATTGTAGCGGAGTGACGAGTGTAATTGTATCATAGTTTTTGGAGAAAAACAATTTAAAAGGGACATTCGACATGCTGTCAAATCAGTCATATTTACACTTGCGCAATGACGTCGGCATGCGGTCGCGGAGGAAAACGTAAGTTTTGGGGGGAATTTTTAGCAGCATGGGCGATAATTAGAGGTATCACTGTTTTTTATTTGTCATCGCAAACGCACACTGGGCGATTATTAGAATATGGGCGATAATTAGAATAAATACGGTATTTAGAATATGTTGAAATTGGAATGCGGTGAATCGGATGACGGAGGTAGTAGCAGTACAAAAAAAAAAGTGCGAGAAATGAAAAAGTAGAATAACGTGTGCAGGCCTTCACACAAATGAGCATTTATCCAAATGTTACTGTCTTGGGTTTGCAGCTACTGAGGTCACAGAAGAAGGCAGTAAAGAGGGAGAAACTGGCAAGAATGGAGGAGGAGAAGAAACGGCTCAGCATGGTGCTCCAAGTCCAACACCTTCTTAACAGCGTACAACAGGCCCATGTCAAGAAAGACCTGCTAACCGGACACAACCAGGCGCCGTGCCTACCAGCAAAGCATCTCAACAGCTTGAGCCAGCTGGCCACCTTGCTCGGAGTAAGGCAGGATGACAGACTGAGGTGATTATTTTCTTGCCTATTAATTTTTTTTCTTCGTTTTTTTGGTTTTCAGTCTATCTTCCTTGGTTTGAGGAGCAGTTTAAATTTTATACTTTCCTGTTACAAAGCACTGACCTCACAGTAAAAAGGAAAAAAAAAACGTTTTACTGAATTATTTAGGCTTTCCTGTCCCTTATGAAATGAAATTAGTTTTACGGCCACAAGGGATCGTCGTAGTCCTATTCTTAAAATCGTTTGGAAGCCATTTATTTTGAACGGTGTTTTGGAATCACAGTATGTGGTGTACTTGCTGTTGAAATTAGGGATAGACTGATTATCGTCGCAGATATTTGACGAATATTTGCATCAGCCCTTAAAAAGTAAGTATATGAGGCCGATAAGAGATTAATTTGAAAAGTTTAAGGTTTAATTGTATGATCGCCGAAACTCACAGAACTTTTTGTTCGGATTTTAAAACAAGGATTTATATTGTTAGACATTTCATCAAAGTAACATGGAGTTAGTATGTTTTTAAAGTTTTAACACCAATATTTTGCCTTCACCAAAATAAATTTCGTAATCAAAACAGGAACACGTAATAAACTCATTTGTTTGAATTTTCTTTACTGCGTTTAAGTTTAGAGGAGTGGATGGAGGAAGCGTCTGTAATGTATATTGACCTTCTGGAAGGAGAAGAAAAAACAGTGGCTGGATCAACATGTACGTATCGGAGAATTTATTAATGTATTTGTACGTGTGTGTGCGTGTACAGTAGATTATATTGATTAGCTTGGGTAAAATTCTGGTACAATAAACATGCATAAAACTGTCTTGGTTTTTTTTTGTTTTGTTTTTTCAGTTAAATTGCTTAAAGAGGAGGTTACCAGGTTATTAAAGTGCAAGTATTTCGCTTGTCTTCCTTCCAAAGCTACTCTAGGTATGTTAATGTAGTTATTGTGATGATACCTATGCTGTGCCGGTGGTAGCACTATTAAAGCTAATTGGTACCTTGAATCAAAGATGTATTGGTGGCCCTTATGAAGACAAAAATGACAAAAATTAATTAAAAAATAAATTTGTGGTGTTTAATAAATAACAAATACATTTAAGATGTTTAAAAGTTAACTTGACATCTGTACATGTCTAATCATTTTGTGTCTTTTGATAGCAAAACCAAAATTGACACAGCCTGAAGTTTCGAAAGAGGTGAGGCTGCATTTCATTTTTCTTTTTTTTCTTTTATATCAAGCATTTTTTTAAGTGTGACTGAAGTTCTACAGTTTTTGGTTGCGCAGTTGTAGTTAGCAGTGGGTTACATTTCTATTTAACTTATCTTTTTTTCTTTTTTAGCCTTACTCCACCCAAAGATTACGTTTCAACCCAAACTAACACTTAGCAGCTGTAGCTTGTCCTGGGTTACTTCTCTATTTAACTTTTTCTTTTCTTTTACTTTTTTTCCTAAGCCTTACTACATCCAAAAGTTCAGTTTCGACCCAAACTAACACCTTTATACGTCCTCAATCATCATAGACATAATATTGATTAACATAAACAGTTGATTAACATATGTAATACCAAACCTACTAAACTGTGATTATTTTAACACATGAATCATAAACACTTTATGAACATGGGCACCCCTACGTTAACATATATTGTCTTAACACATAAAAATAACACTTTATGATCATGGGCACCCCTACGTTAACATATGTGACTATTCTGCGAAGCTGTTATAGGTTATATATTTTAGCGGAAAACAAAAATAACTAAAAGTACCTTGGCTCCATGATTGTGTGCAAATATGGATAGGTCTCGTGTAAAGATTGGGCACCCTTTGCTGTCTAAATTTAGAATTACACTCTTTGGATCACACTCTAGTGCTGAAATATGGCATCCTCAGCTGTCTGAATTTGGAATTACAACAAGGCCAATTTGATCACACTCTAGTGCCGAAATTTGGGATTACAACAATGCCAATCTGCCTGGAACAACCCAGCACACATACACTTTATGGTTTGTGCCATCGCTTCAACACACATGGCTAAATGGATCTCATTGCATTACCTCATGTTACATCATCAATGATGGCATACATTCATCACAACACTTGACAAATTGAACCTCTGAGGTCAAATTTGATCTGTTTGGGTACTATGAATTTTTTTTTTTTTCATACCCTGTTTTTCCTATTTCACTTTAATGTAGAATGTAACTTGAGGCTTTTCAGACATGTGAATTTTCTTGCTCAGAATTATAAGGAAGAGAATGACTCTCCTGACAACTGGGATTTTGAGCTCCCCAATGAAGGCGTTTCACCTCAGGCTGCAGCCAAGACATCATGGAAAGCAGCAGCCAATCTAATCCCTAAAATTACCGGCAAATGCAAATCAGCTGGTAGTAGACAGGTAACATTTCCAAAAATTGAAAAAAAACAATTACTATTTTATTTTATTTGTTAAACTTGAAAACACAAAAATCAACATTAGACAACAACAAAAATTGAAAAATATTATTGACACGAAACAAAAAAATACATGTAGAACAACACTATTAAGGATTATAGCACATTGAAAACAACATGACATGTTTTCAGTGTGCTAAAATATTCTTTAATTTTGTTAGATTTTTTTCATTTCCTGTAATTAATAATAATTTTCTAATTTAAATATAAAGAGTTCTCTGTAGGGAAGGCTCTTGATTTTCATGTTCCATTATACAAGCCAGGGATGTGCAGTGCAACTTAAATTATTGGGGGGGGGGTCATTAGCACTACTTCACACAGGACCACACAACTTCGTAACCCGATGTCTGAGAAAAATACAATTTTATATATGGGAAAAATGGTCCGCAAATGGCAACCACACCCCCAACCTCCAAATTCTTCAAATAAGGCTGATAAAATATGTATTTTTCACAAAAAAAACAAGGGATTGACTCCACACACACTCAAAAAAAGAAATACATACACAAATTTTGAATTTGCGGGTACCAAAACACAAATTCGTTTGGTTGGTTCATTGTAGTAGAGGAAAATATTGTATTCATAAATACGCACCCGCTCCCCCTCAGAATTTTTGTAGAAAATATAAAAGGCTAGAAAAGTACAAATAAAGGATATTAGCCGAGCAAAATTATGAAAAATGCATTCCTTTTAAAAAAAACAAAACAGGATGATGATGTGAATGACTTTATTTTCTTCAGGAAAAAGAGAAGAAAGTTAAAACAGAGCGAAATTCCTTGATTGTGAGTACAAAAATATTTATTTAAAGAAAAAAGTCAGAAGTCAAAGTCAAAGACCCATTACGTACGCCTTGTATTTCTTGGCAGGACCTTCACAAGCCTTTACCTGCAATGATATTCAGCTCTCCGGCCTTTCCTAAAGACCCTATCTTGAGGAACAAATACTTGGAGGACCTGATGACCAAGATCCACGGCTCTTTCAGTTTCATGCAGGTGGAATGTAGCAAATGAAGACCTAGAGCAGTGTACTAAGAAATCAATACAAACCATAGCATTCTTATGATGGATATTAACAGTTTTGTTAAAGATTTTACCTTGCTGTCTAGGATTCTCTTATAGATTGCGAGTCCACTTCAGAAAATGGAATCTCCAGATTTAAAAAGGAGCAACCAGAATTGTCATCTCCTCTGGGTAATGTTGAACCATTACAAATTGCAATTCTGGCAGATTTAGAATGAAAGCTAAATTAGGCTATAGTGTACTTTTACTAATTAGTCATACATCAAAATGCCACTAGGAGGCAATATTACGCTTCACCTTAGTATATCGTGTAAATAGCGGATTGCACATGTGAAAAAAAATTGTGGCTACCGCTCTTAATAAATAACCCACAGTGGTCACAGAAATAACTTCTGTCATAATGTTTTAAAAAAGCCTAATAAAAACAAACAAAATATTGGTACCCATTAGAATAAAAACGGACTGCCTAAAAAATATTTGTCCAGGCCTATTTCATGAAATTGTTTGTCAAAGTGATTCAAAAGAAATGTCTGATTTTCATTTTTATTTTTTTTGAATGACTACAGTTATTTCTAATCATTTCTGGGTTTTTTTTGTTTGTTTTTTCCCATTAACTCATCCGTTGTCAACATACTGTGTGGATGTCAGTTTTGCTCTGATGAAATGCTCAACAGTGTTACAAACAGGATAAAATATATGAATGTAAATTACTTAATACTCAATGTTTTTGTTGTCCCAACCAACAGCTTTGAAAAACTCAAGTGATCCCCTGCCCAAAGAAATGCATGTAAGCAGTCCTTTAGTTGTTGCTATTACAAAAAGTGTGACTGGTACACACCCCTTGATAAAATAAAAAAAAAAAGCACACTAACAAATGTTTTTGAAACATTTTCCATGTGACCTAAACCCTGTACTTCTCAACTAGAAAGCAGCAGAAAAGGCTATATTTTAGGAATGCTCAGAAAATGTATTTGGAAAATTCCTCAAGTGAACAGGTTAATTAAAACAGGTGACTTTTATGGTCTGGTACAAAATGAGCAACCCTGAAAGGCTGGTTTTCAGTGAAGCAGTAAAACTGGTATAGGTTTCTCTCTAGCTCTTTATCTTGACATCTAAACAGGGGTGTGTAGATCTTTTTTTTTTTTTAACTAATTATCCACTCTGTCATGGTCAAGTGTTAGCTAAAAAATGTTATTTAACTCCTTCATTTTCCATTCACAGTCCACCCCACTGCCTATCAGGCTTCTGGACCACAACACCAGACTGACAAATGGGGATCAGAGCCTAAAAAGCTATGAGCTGGAGATTTCCTCAAATGTAAGGTTGCCCTCCAAAATATGTTTTTATGGTATCCGTTTAAACTGCAATACCCCCCACCCCCCCGACAGGAACCACGTCATGTGTCTGAAGAGAATAAATTTTCTTCACCCTTGTTTTGCATGCCAGAGTCTACAATCTGTCAGTTTGAAGTTCATAAGTATATGAGGGTGTGAAATCTGACGTAACTTAAAATATGTTGCACTTGCAAAATGCTTTAGGTGTCAATGCAATAGCACATTGCTATTTTGCCCTGCCTCTAATATTTTGTTTCAGAATTTTCAAATAGCTGAGCCTTTTTTTTTGACATATTCAAACTCTGTATTCCTCAGACACTGGTGGCTGAATCAGGAAAGATTTCTCCCTGTAACAGGATGGCACCAAGCATCTCTATTCCGGCTCCCAAGCATGCATTTTCCACACCGCCTGCAAAGCAAACTGTCACTACCGTACAATTTCATGATATCCCATCAGTGAGTCTTTCAATTTTTTTTCTTGCCTTTTATGACTATCAAGAATGCGTGTGCTCATGTGGTATACATGTAGCTTAGTGTTCTACTTTTCCAATGTGCCATTCTGTTCTTAACAAGAACTTGGCTATCGATTTACGTATCGTCAGTAAAATGAAGATGGAATCATGTTAAAATTTAAATCATGAAAAATGTTGATCATAGTTTTCCAAATTAGAAGCTATTGGTTAATTTTGATTCAACACTAAGCTAATCCGTCTCATTTCATGAGGAATTACAGAAATCTGAGTTACATGTAGAGAAGCTCAAATTCTGAATATATTGACAACTTTAAATGAAAAAAGAAAAGCAATTTATCAAATTGATAATTTGATAATTTTTAGTTGTCGATTAATCGATTTGTTGCATTACTGTATGTACATTAGCAAACTTTTTGCAACACTTAGTCTCTGTAGTATTACTTAATTTCTAACACAATTTTCTTTTTATTGTAGGTCTTCAATGGGGATGCAAATGTAGAACCAATGTACATCAATTCCTACACCCAAACACCACCTGAGTTTGCACCCACAGAAGATGACTCGCACACACTGGGTATGCCTCTGGTGGCTTTTAAAGGATAATTGAACCTAAAATCTTAAAGCTTATATAATATAAGTATTGTTTTTTTTTTTCTTTTTAAACTCCATATATTGTTCTTTTTACTTTTGTGTGAGAAGATGTTAGCATGCAACTATCTGTCAATTGTGTGTTTACTGAGCAAATATTCAGCTATGACAAGCTACATATTCAATTGTATTCCATGTCCAAAAGAAACTAAATAAAACATGAACATAAATGTCATCATAAATTACAATGCTGGTTTAATCAGATTCTGTCAAATATTTTAAGCGTAACACACATTTTGATACTGAACTTTCTGTTTGTCAGGGGGGACATGCATTTTCCAATCTCATCTTAAGAACTACGGCCCTCTCTTTGGTGCCCCAAGAGTAAGTAAATAAATCTCTTAAGGTAAAGTGCTGCTATGTCGTGGTTTTCATCAGAGGGCTGTTGTAATTGTGAACATCATTTAAATGTACTATAATAGCCGTATCATATTATATTTACACAACCGGCCCTGAATTTCATTGTTTTTAGGTCGAATTGTTTATATGTTGTCTTTGTTTGAAAAATAAATCTTAATAAATTTAAAAAATACTGTATTATATAGCGTGATCTGAAATAAATTACAGCATTCATAAATGAAAGCATGCATAAATGAAAGTATCCGTACCCCCTCCTTTACAATCTCCATGAATTCTACAGAAAATGCTGATTTTAAAAATTTGGTAAATGGCAGATGGAAACATTTTGAAAAAATAAATTCAGGACAAATTGGTAATACCCAACAATCAATGATCTGGCATTTTTCAGGGGCAGTGCCCCGGTGGGCCCAACTCTAGCTCCGTTAGTGCTTTACTGTATTTATTCTAATTATCGCCCATAATCTAATAATCGCCCAGTGTGTGTTAGCGACGACATAAATAAAAAACATTGTTACCTCTAATTGCTGCTAAAAATTCCCCCCAATACTTATGTTTTCCTCCGCGACCGCGTGCCGACGTCATTGCGCAAGTTTGAATATGACTGATTTGACAGCACGTCGAATGTCCCTTTTAAATTTGTTTTTCTCCATAAACTATGATACAATTACACTCGTCACTCCGCTACAATATCCTCACACAATTACATTATCGGGGCGTGCGCTCGAACAAGACGATCGCGATAACATGACGTGCGCAACATGTGATGTGCGACGGTAACGTGTCGCATCGATGGAGCGTCAATTGACGCACCCCGCTGTTAGAGGTAGCTCAAAACAGCCACTGTTCTAGTGTTAAGAACACCAGTGAGATGCAGGTATTGCATACTACACAAGGAAAATATACAAAATATCGGCCATTTCAGTGCCCCTTGGCGATTGGACAAAAAGTGTTCTCTGTTAATCGCCCACCCCCCTGTTGGACGTAAACCTTCTCTTATTATCGCCCTGGGCGATAATTAGAATGAATACGGTAATCATGTGATGGTATACGGTATTAGTAGCTACGGACATTTGTTTGTATAGTTGCTGTAAAATCTGTGCACACCCACCCTTATTCAAATGCTGTTTTTTTTTTTTGCGAAAATAGAAATAACCAAGATGTAATTGTACAAGTGCGCACACCCTCTGATAACTTGGTGTGCTGCTAAAACACACGGGAAGGGACTTTCAATTAAATGCTGATGGGCTCCAGTTGTAAGAGAATTCTTAAATATCCTTATCTTCCTTTGTTCAGCATAAACTTTTGAGTTTACATGTAGCCTCTTTGCAATTACATAACATGCCAAGTTACACAAAACACAGGTATTCAAGAAACATTTTAATAACCTTTGACATCCTTACAGGATTCTGGATCCCAACATGTCTGTGGATGTGGAGTACAGCATCATTCCAGTGGTAAGACACTACTATATTGTCAGACATTTTTACCATGAATAAAGGACCACACACCAATATCAGTTAGAGTCGTGGACAAGGGAAAATTAAATAAATAATAGAAAAAATTAAGCAAAGTTGATCAATAACTAGCATCACAGATGTTAAAGATGTTAAAGGGTCAATGTGCTGTTTGCTAACATTGTGTACTACACTAGACATGAACCTAAGACATTGAACCACTAGATGACATTGAACCACTAGATGACATTGAACCACTGGAGACATTGATCCACTGGAGACATTGAACCACTAGACATGAACCTGAGACATGAACATGAGTTGTCTCGCGTATTAAATAACAAAATACATATAGGCAGGCATGTTAAAGAATTTTGAGAACTGAAACTATTTGGCGAAGCATGTCGGTTCTATGTTCACAAAACAATTTCATCGCAGCAGCCTGGTGTGAGTCGTCAAAGATGAACAGCCCAGACCGTGCAGAATTGACAACGGTGGATTCAGGACATAGCGATTCCCTTCCGGTCTCCATCATTGAGGTCTCGCATAGTCCTCAAGGCCACCATCGCACTTCCCTTCTTCCTATGCAATTTTACCCTCTCTCCCAGCCACTGAGAGTTGCATTCACAGCCTCTCGCACTGTCAACTTTGCACCGGGCAACCTAGACCAGCCCATTGTTTTTGATCAGCTGCACAGCAACATGGGAGAGATGTTTGACACCCACATTGGACGCTTTACCTGTCCTGTTAATGGAATGTATGTTTTCATGTTCCACATCCTTAAACTAGCAATTAATGTGCCACTTTATGTCAACCTCATGTGTAATGAAGAAGTAATGGTGTCAGCCTATGCTAATGATGGCGCACCGGATCATGAGACAGCTAGCAACCATGCCATTTTACCTCTCTTCCAAGGAGATCAGGTTTGGCTTAGATTACATCGTGGTGCTATTTATGGAAGCACTTGGAAGTATAGTACATTTTCTGGCTTTTTGCTTTACCAGGACTGAGTTCTGTGTGAACTCTTGGCTTAGTAGCAAACATTGTCATCCAGCGTGCAGTAACTTTTTCACCCAAACTCCTACTGTTTTGTTGCGACAGTTCTTTAAAATGTGAAATAGGGATACTGATCAATAATCAAACTTGCCATGAACTCAAACAACTGAAAACTGTTTTGGTGGTGGGGATGGTGTTGAACACAAATGGCCAATATGTTGACATAAAATCCAAACTGAAGTGGTCAATTTGGTGTCTTGGTGTGGCTAAATAAAATGTGAGCAGTTATATTGTGTGCTTGCATTTTCATTAAAAACAAACAGGAAATATGTGCGTAACGACCACGAAGGTATGATGTAAATTTTGAGTGTTCCTCCTTCCTAATTTCCAGATACTGGAGTTTTCATTGGAAAATATCTCTCACTTAAATTGTGAAATTAACTTGCGTAGGAACTTTGAAAGTTGTGATAATCACCAGTGCACTTCTGCATTTGGAGCAAGGCTATAATATTTGGGAAATTTTCATTTCACCGATTCAAAAGTCTAAATTCGGCCATTGGCGTAAGGTAGTTTTAGTTTTTGAGGTAAATTAATTTCCAATGTGCAAGACTTTTTCTTTTAACACTGCAGTTCTGTGGTGCAAAAGGCCAATCTTTCAGGCTTTCTCTTTCACTCTCGTTGTTGTTCTCTGTTGTTGACTACTTATGAATTATCTAAAATTCAATAAATATGAATAAAAACACACAAAAACATTTTGTCACGAGGTGAAAACAAGGGGAGGGCAATTCCATTCCTAACCAAACAATGAGTTCTGGCAGTAACCACTTTAAGACTCAAGGTGGTAGCAATCATCCAGAACTACTCATGAAAGATGCCGTAAAGTGTCGTAAAGTGTTCTCATTTAGTTTACGTTTACGCCCTCCAGCCGCTGCTCACCGGCAGAGTCTTTACGTTTTCAAAGATTGATGGAATTTGAAAACTAACCGATAATTCTTCCGCTTGAGAGCCACTTTCACTGTCTGATATTCAGCAGTGGTCCTCACCAAAATATTTAATTTTTGATTTAGTGTCAAATTCAGTCACCGCCCGAGCGTCATTCATGTACGTCCACAACGGCCTTAAAAAATAAGTGAGCAGTGTTAATGGTATTTGCATGTAGTGCATATAGAGGGACACGTGAATTGGAGTAATGGATCCCAACAGGATAATTCAAGCTCTGAGAGGGACTATCGATCCTAATCTGAGAAGAGCGGCTGAAGATGAACTCAATCAGGTGGGTGCCAAAGACGTCGGTTCTCTACTTGTAATTGTGAGAGGGTGCTTTTTGACCATCATGGTTAGGGGCAGGGGCGTGCAGCGATCTTTCACGAAGAAGCTACTCAAAGGTCATAAATTTCAAAGAGTTTCACAACCCCACAGGTGACAGATTATCGACACCCGCTGATCCAAACCCCCACAAGTAAGCAGAGAAAAGGGACCACAGATGGAGGAAGCACCCCCTTCCTACGATGGTGGATTTATTCTCTGGAATCATTATTGTTTTCAATTAAGCAGACAATTTGGGCAAGCTTGACGTTAAAAGACTACATATTATTTTCTGATGAGAGGCCGAAATCCCGTTAGCATTGCCGTTTTGTATTTGACAAGGCCTCAAAGAAAGTAATCGATAAACTTTGAAAATCTAATAGTTTTCAATTAACCATTGCAAAGCCAAATCTTCAGTCAAATTTCAGATTATTTTTTTATTTCCTTGGTACTCTGTGAAAGCAAACAAATTGCCTTTCTGTTTTAAGGACATTGATTTATAGAAAAAGTTCCTATTTTCTGATGTGTTTTTAATCAAACATTTCCAACAAGTGCTAGAGCCCTTTTGAAAATCCCACTATAACATTTAATTAAAACTCTGTGCAACATGAGACTAGAATCACATATTTTTCATAAAAGAAATTACATAACTATGTGCAAAGCACTGAGTGGCTTTGTTTATTTCATTCAAGTAGCTAGCAATAAAGTTAATATACTGTAGTTGGCAATTTTGATTTAGAAGGGCTGAACTGGGGGCAGCTCAGTGGTGCACTGGTTAGCGCGTCCGCCTCACAGTTAGGAAGGTGCCAGTTCAATTCCACCTCTTCTCCGAGCACTCTGGTTTCTTCCCACATCCCAAAAACATGCTTGGTAGGCCAATTGAGCACAAATTGCCCCTAGGTGTGAGTGCGGGTGGTTGTTCGTCTCTTTATGCCCTGCGATCGGCTGGCAACCGGTTCAGGGTGTACCCTGCCTACTGCCTGATGACTGCTGGGATAGGCTCCAGCACGCCCGCGACCACTGTGGGGACAAGCGGTATAGAAAATGGATGGATGGGGGGGCTGAACTGTAGTTATTAAACATTGGACTTTTGTCAATAAATAATGACACACAATTATATAATTTTACATTTCTTAGGTTGAAGTTATTTTGGTGGCCGTTATGTTTTTCTTTCATAAATGAACGTGTGTTCATTTCATTTTTGGTTGTTTAACTCTAACCCTGCTCTGGTGTGTTTCAGTCCTACAAGATCATCAACTTTGCACCAACTCTGCTTCAGATCATTGCATCAGAGGAGGTGGAGTTTCCAGTTCGGCAGGCAGGTATGGTGTTGAGATCATTGGGTATCTTGCAGATTTTGTTATTGTTTTTTTACCTTGGCTAATTAAAATGTTGATTCACAGTAAAAGGCCATTCAAAAAGGTATTGTTTTCCTCTACTGTATTGAAATAAAATTAAGAGAATTTGACTGCCAATGTCCTTGTTTCTTGTCTGATTCAAACTATTCCAACTTTAAAATGTTGAGCTCATACAGGATATTTTGTTGTTGTTTATTTTTGTGTTCAGCGGCTATCTATCTGAAGAACATGATTGGCCGGTATTGGCAGGACAGGGAGCCATCTCTGGGAAAAGTTGCCTTCCCTTTCAATATTCATGAAAACGACCGCCAACAGATACGAAACCACATTGTGGAGGGCGTCATCCGATGTCCTGACACCATACGGTACATCTATTCGCATCCCCCTACTTAAAAGCAATTAGCAAAGTTTCCTGTCAACTCAGTTTTAAATTTGACATGTTCGTGTATGGAATTTTCCCTATCAACTTTTTGTGCTTTGCAAATTACTTTTTATAATTACAACATTTAAAAGCATTTAAGAATTTTTTAATAATTTGAGAAGAAGGCAAATATGTTTTATTTCCATCACGGGGTTAATAATGTATCTACGTATTTATTGTGTATATGTTTTTTGAGTAGATGAAACACCGGCCACTTATTGGGGAACGATGTCTATTATAGATATAACCACTGTTTGTTTGTGATATAAAAATCAGCATTTTATTAATCAGAATCTGTATTACATCTATCTGACCTTATGCCAGTAATAACTTCACTCACTCATTTCATTGTATGCAGCGCCCAGCTGACGATGTGTCTTAGAATGATCATCAAACACGACTTCCCAGGACGTTGGACTGCAATAGTGGACAAGATAAATTTGTACTTACAGTCTAACAACAGTGGCAGCTGGTACGGCAGCCTGCTGGCTCTCTACCAACTCGTCAAAACCTACGAGTGAGTAAGCGTACCAGGTGTCCTGCCCATTCCAACCAACTAGTTTGGAATTAATGTGGTTGTTTCTTTAAATGTCAAGAAACAAAACTGAGAGCTGCTGTCACATCTGTAATTGGGAAAATAGACATGTCTTTGCTGCCAACATTTTCTTTAGTGGTGTGAAGACCAAAGATGATTCTGTTTTTTCCTAATAATATTTATCATAATGCATTTGCACTCCAGGTACAGGAAGGCAGATGAGAGGGAGCCATTGCTTGCAGCCATGCAAATATTTCTGCCGAGGATTCAGCAGCTCATCATCCAGTTACTGAATAATGCCACAGTTTTCTCAGTCCTCATTCAAAAACAGATCCTTAAAATCTTCCATTCCCTCATACAGGTATGTTTTGCTCCTTTCATGCTACAGCATATGTTTCTGTTCTTTTTTTTTTTTTTAACTTTGGTGTAGTTTAGCGATAAAAACTTTAACCCACAAATCCACTTTATATATTGGAGACTTTAAAGATGAGTACCGTATTTTTCGGACTAAAAGTCGCTCCGGAATATAGGTCGCATTAGCCATAAAATGCACAATAGCGTGAAAAAAAACATATAAGTCGCTCCGGAGTATAAGTCGCATTTTGGGGGAAATTTAATCGACAAAATCCAACACCAAGAACAAACATGAACGAGCAACAACAGGCTAAACGATAGGTATGCTAACGTGACATAAACACAAACGAAGAGCTGAGAACGGGCCTGACGTAACATTCAGAGTTATTCAAATAACTATTACATAAATAACACGTTTATAAAACCATCTGTGTCACTCCTATTCATTAAATCCATCGATCGTCCTCTCTGTCAACAATGCGCGCTGCTGACGGCGGTTGCACTTCAAAATATTCCACAGGCCCATATAACGATATATAAATTATATATCAAATAACTATTATGCAAACAATAATATTACCAAACCATCTGTGTCACTCCAAATCATAAAATCCATCGATCATCCTTTATGTCAACAATGACGACCGGGTGCGCGCTGCTGACGGCGCTTGCACTTCTAAATATTCCACCGGCCCATATAATAAGATATAAATTATATATCAAATAACTATAATATAAGCAATAATATTATCAAAGCATCTGTGTCACTCCAAATCAATAAATCCATCGATCAAATTCCTCGTCCCCTGTCAACAATGCCGCGCGTGCGCCCTGACATCAGCCTCGTCGTCATTCCACAAATCTAGTATATAACTATATTGTAGCGTTAACAAAGTACAAGGAAAGACATGGGTTTGGTAAACGGCTCTTTATTTAACAAAACAAGAGTTCAACGAGCCAACAACTACTGAACTGTAATGATAAAAACATATACAAGTTGCTATCCATCCATCCATCCATTTTCTGAACCGCTTAGTCCCCACGGGGGTCGCGGGCGTGCTGGAGCCTATCCCAGCCGTCATCGGGCAGTAGGCGGGGGACACCCTGAACTGGTTGCCAACCAATCTCACTCACACTCACACCTAGGGACAATTTGGAGTCTTCAATCGGCCTACCAAGCATGTTTTTGGAATGTGGGAGGAAACCGGAGTGCCCGGAGAAAACCCACGCGGGCCCGGGGAGAACATGCAAACTCCACACAGGGAGGGCCGGAGGTGGAATCGAACCCGCACCCTCCTAACTGTGAGGCGGACGTGCTACCCAGTGCGCCACCGAGCCGCCTACAAGTTGCTACACAAAATAAAATATATCAAATAACTATAACATAAATAGTTCACCGCCACACGGCCCCAAGCACCGGCGTGGACTTCCAGGCGTGTGGCGGCGTGGACTTCCATCCCCGGAGGTGGGACTTCCAGCCACGGAGGTGGAAGAGAGCTCCATAGAATAGGACCGGGTGCGCATAAAAGCCATGTCCGAGCCCCATCCACCGTCCCCGGACAGCCACCCGGCCGAGCGCCGGCCCCCGACTTCCATCCATGGAGGTGAAAGAGAGCTCCGTAGAGTAGGACCGGGCGTGCGTAAAAGCCATAATAGTTTTTCAAACCTTCTGTGTCACTCCACATCAGTGGTTCTTAACCTTTTTGGAGGTACTGAACCCCATCAGGTTCATATGTGCATTCACCGAACCCCTCTTTCGGGGTGGGGTGGTACCGATGTGTTCGGCCATCCGCTGACGGGGAGGGGGTGCTACCGGTGTGTTCAGCCATCCGCGGACGGGGGTGGGGTGCTACCGGTGTGTTCGGATATCCGCGGGCGGGGGAGGGGCAATGACATACCAGCTCTGACGAACCCCTGAAGCCGACTCACCGAACCCCTAGGGTTCGATCGAACCCAGGTTAAGAACTACTGCTCAAAATCATTAAATCCTTCAAACTCTTCGTCCTCCGTGTCACTTACAAACAAAGCCGCTAATGATGTCGGTAGTACGTGGGGCCCTTCGTCATCTTCGTCATCCCTTGTTCAAATCTTTGTCCTTTATGCAAACAACCGCCGCGCCGCGCCACTGACGTCACTTGAAATTCAAATTACAGTAATCCCTAGCTACATTGCGGTTCGTTTATCCCAGTTTCACTTTTTTATTTATTTATTTATTTATTTAATTTTGAAAATTTGTGAAAAAATTCACATAAGTCGCTCCTCAGTATAAATCGCCCCCCCCACCCAAACTATGACTAAAACGCGACTTATAGTCGGAAAAATACGGTAAATTATTCTATGAACGAGTGAATGCTGATGATACTCTGATAGATAACATATTCACCAATATAATAGAAAACAGGACAACAAGCGGGTTATTAATTACTGATATTACTGACCACCTTCCAGTGTTCACAGTGTATGACAATAACTTCAAATCTGAAATTGGGGTGTATAAACAACAAAGAAGAAGTAGGACAGATGAGACAATTGCTACTCTAAAACATGAATTAATGGAACAGAACTGGGATGCAATATATAAAGAAAAAGATGTAAATAATGCATACCATAAATTGATGACTATATTCACTTCATTATATAATAAGCATTGTCCAATCAAGGAATATAATAAAAAAACTAAATATAAGAACAGTCCATGGTTGACGAAAGGCTTAAGAAATGCCTGTAAAAAGAAAAATTTACTCTATAGGAATTTCATAAAACAAAGAACAGAAGGCGCTGAAGACAAATATAAGAGATATAAGAATAAATTAACCAATATTATAAGATTAAGTAAGAAAGAATATTATAAGCATAAATTAGAGGATAACAAAAATAATATTAAGGGGATATGGACTCTCCTAAACCACATTATTAGAGAAGGTACCGAACAACACAAATTACCAAAATATTTTGTTATAAATGATACTGAAAATTATAATATGGAAGAAGTAGCAACCAGTTTTAATCAGTTCTTTGTAAATGTTGGGCCTCAAATAGCAAAAAACATACCGATTCCAGCGCCAGATGTAGGCAACAGAGATAAATTAATAGAAAGGAATCCTCACTCAATGTTTTTAAAGGCAGTTGATGAAAATGAAATCATTAACATTGTAAAGCAATGCAAAAATAAAACATCTACCGACTGCAATGGGATTGATATGATGTTAGTTAAACAAATCATTAAGGGGATTTCAAAGCCACTTGTGTACATCTGTAACTTGTTATTTTTAACTGGTACATTCCCAAAGAAGATGAAAATTGCTAAGGTCATTCCTCTTTATAAAACTGGGAGCAAACACATTTTTACAAACTACAGACCTATCTCAATATTGCCACAACTCTCAAAAATATTGGAAAAGCTTTTTAACAGTAGAATGGATGGATTTTTGGAAAAACATAAATTATTTGCAGAGAACCAATATGGTTTTAGAGTAAACAGATCAACAGCACAGGCATTAATGGAATCAATCGAGGAAATCACAGATGCAATAGATAACAAATGACATGCAGTGGGAGTTTTCATTGACCTCAAAAAAGCTTTTGACACAATTAATCATAATATACTATTCAATAAATTAGAAAAATATGGGATAAGGGGAATTGTATTAGACTGGATAAAGGATTATCTGCGAGAACGGCAACAGTATGTAAAGTTGGGTAATCACTGCTCTGGATATTTGGACATAGATTGTGGTGTTCCACAAGGGTCAGTTTTAGGCCCTAAATTATTTATTTTGTATATAAATGACATGTGCAAAGTCTCTAAAGAACTAAAACTCATCAATTTTGTAGATGATACAAATATCTTTTGTTCAGGTGATAACATCCAACAAGTGGAATCAGTGTTGAATGAGGAAATGAAAAAAATAAAAATGTGGTTCGACTGGAACAAATTATCATTAAATGTAATGTGTGAAAGTGTATCTACTTGTGTTTTGTTGTAGAATTACAATATATGTTGAATCATTGGTTTAATGGATAAAGTGAGAAAGGGGTAGGAATCTAAAAAGCTATGCTTCTTCCTACTCCTTTTTGAGCATTCTTTATTGATTTATTTACTTATGTATTATTATTATTATTTATTTATGTTTTTTTTTTTTTTTGTTGGTTTATATTTTGTTTGTTTGTTGTATGGACTTATATGTGGCACTTTAGAGTGTGATTTGTTTTGTTTTTTCTTTTTTGTTTTGGATGTTCGAAATAAAGATATCAATCAATCAATCAATCAATCGATATTGATGCTGATCTTTTATCTGCAGAACTCGCTTCCTCTTCAGCTGATCAACAATACGGTGATGACTCAATGGATGGAAGTCCTTCGAGCCATAATGGACCGTGATGTTCCCGCTGTAAGACACATTACCCGCTCATTGCACACTGTTGAGGTAGCCTGATCATAATGTAAAGGCATTATTGCGATGTGAATCTCACATTAGGATTATTATCATGATATTGTGGGCTGGTTGGGGATATTAAAAAAATCTTGTACCGTAATTTTCGGACTATAAGTCGCGTTTTTTTTCATAGTTTGGGTGGGGGGCGACTTATACAGAGGAGCGACATATATGTGAATTTTTTCACAAATTTAAAAAAAAAAAAAAAAAGTGAAACCGCGATAAATGAACTGCAATGTAGCAAGAGATTACTGTAATTTGAATTTCAAGTGACGTCAGCAGCACGGCGTGGCGGTTGTTTACATAAAGGACAAAGATTTGATCACGGGATGACGAAGATGACGAAGGGCACCACGTACTACCGGCATCATTAGCGGCTTTGTTTGTAAGTGACACGGAGGATGAATAGTTTGAAGGATTTAATGATTTGGAGTGATACAGAAGGTTTGAAAAACTATTATGGCTACTCTACGGAGCTCTCGTTCGCTTCCGTGGATGGAAGTCGGGGGCCGGCGCTCGGCCGGGTGGCTGTCCGGGGACGGTGAATGGGGCTCGGACATGGCTTTTACGCGCGCCCGGTCCTACTCTACGGAGCGCTCTTTCACCTCCGTGGGTGAAGTCGGCGGCCGGCGCTCGGCCAGGTAGCTGTCCGGGGACAGTGGATGGGGCACGGACATGGCTTTTATGCACACCCGGTCCTATTCTATGGAGCTCTCTTCCACCTCCGTGACTGGAAGTGCCACCTCCGCGGATGGAAGTCCACGCCGCCACACGCCTGGAAGTCAACGCCGGTGCTTGGGGCCGTGTGACGGTGACCTGTTTATGTTATAGTTATTTGATATATTTTATTTCGTGTAGCAACTTGTATATGTTTTTATTGTTATAGTTCAGTAGTTGTTGGCTCGTTGAACTCTTATTTTGTTAAATAAAGAGCCGTTTACCAAACCCACGTCTTTCCTTGTACTTTGTTAACGCTACAATATAGTTATATACTAGATCTGTGGAATAACGACGAGGCTGACGTCAGGGCGCACGCGCGGCGTTGTTGACAAAGAACGAGGAATTTGATCGATGGATTTAATGATTTGGAGTGACACAGATGGTTTGATAATATTATTGCTTATATAATAGTTATTTGATATATAATTTCGTTATATAGGTCTGTGGAATATTTTGAAGTGCAAGCGGCGCGCGGCCGGCCGGCATTGTTAACATAAAGGACGATCGATGGATTCAATGAATTGGAGTGACACAGATGGTTTTATAAATGTGTTATTTATGTAATAGTTATTTGAATAACTCTGATACGTTAGGCCCGTTCTCAACTCTTCGTTTGTGTTTGACACGTTAGCATACAAACAGACAAAGCACGGCTCACAGAAGCCCCTTATGATGAGTGATATAAATGGACTTAGTTTTCGCTCGCCCCGACGCGGGTCACCGGGGCCTCCCTCTGGAGCCAGGCCTGGAGGCGGGGCTCGAAGGCGAGCGTCTGGTGGCCGGGCCTTCGCCCATGGGGCCCGGCCGGGCATAGCCCGAAAAGGAAACGTGGGTCCCCCTTCCCATGGGCTCACCACCTGTGGGAGGGGCCGAAGGGGTCGGGTGCAATGTGAGCTGGGCGGCAGCCAAAGGCAGGGACCTTGGCGGTCTGATCCCCGGCTGCAGAAGATGGCTCTTGGGACATGGAATGTCACCTCTCTGGCTGGAAAGGAGCCCGAGCTGGTGTGCGAGGCAGAAAAATTCCGACTAGATATAGTCGGACTAGCCTCCACGCACAGTTTGGGCTCCGGTACAAGCCCTCTCGAGAGGGGCTGGACTCTCTTCCACTCTGGAGTTGTCCACGGTGAGAGGCGTCGAGCAAGTGTGGGTATACTTATTGCCCCCCGGCACATTGGGGTTCACCCCGGTGAACGAGAGGGTAGCCTCCCTCCGCCTTCGGGTGGGGGGACGGGTCCTGACTGTTGTTTGTGTCTATGCCCCAAACGGCAGCTCAGAGTACCCACCCTTCTTGGGGTCCCTGGAGGAAGTGCTGGAGAGCGCTCCTTCTGGGGACTCCATCGTTCTACTGGGCGACTTCAATGCTCACGTGGGCAATGACAGTGAGACCTGGAAGGGCGTGATTGGGAGGAACGGCCCCCCCGATCTGAACCCGAGCGGTGTTCTATTGTTGGACTTCTGTGCTCGACACGGATTTTCAATAATGAACACCATGTTCAAGCATAAGTGTGTCCATGTGTGCACTTGGCACCAGGACACCCTAGGCCGCAGTTCGATGATCGACTTTGTAGTCGTGTCGTCGGATTTGCGGCCGCATGTTTTGGACACTCGGGTGAAGAGAGGGGCAGAGCTGTCAACTGATCACCACCTGGTGGTGGGTTGGCTCCGATGGTGGGGGAAGATGCCGGTCCGACCCGGCAGACCCAAACGCTCTGTGAGGGTCTGCTGGGAACGTCTGGCAGAATCTCCTGTCAGGAAGAGCTTCAACTCCGACCTCCGGCAGAGCTTTTCCCACGTCCCGGGGAGGCGGCGGACATTGAGTCTGAGTGGACCATGTTCCGCGCCTCCATTGTTGAGGCGGCCGACCGGAGCTGTGGCCGTAAGGTCGTTGGTGCCTGTCGTGGCGGCAATCCCCGAACCCGCTGGTGGACACCGGCGGTAAGGGATGCCGTCAAGCTGAAGACGGAGTCCTATCGGGCCGTTTTGGCCTGCGGGACTCCGGAGGCAGCTGACAGGTACCGGATGGCCAAGCGGAACGCGGCTTCGGCGGTTGCTGAGGCAAAAACCCGGGCGTGGGAGGAGTTTGGTGAGGCCATGGAGAATGACTTTCGGACGGCTTCGAGGAAATTCTGGTCCACCATCCGGCGTCTCAGGAGGGGGAAGCAGTGCAACGTCAACACTGTTTACAGTGGGGATGGCGTGCTGCTGACCTCGACTCGGGACGTCGTGAGTCGGTGGGGAGAATACTTCGAAGACTTCCTCAATTCCACCTACACGCCTTCCATTGAGGAAGCAGGGCCTGGAGACTCTGAGGCGGATTCTCCAATCTCTGGGGTCGAAGTCACTGAGGTAGTTAAAAAACTCCTCGGTGGCAAGGCCCCGGGGGTGGATGAGATCCGCCCCGAGTTCTTAAAGCCTCTGGATGTTGTGGGGCTGTCATGGCTGACACGCCTCTATAATGTTGCGTGGACATCGGGGACAGTGCCTCTGGATTGGCAGACTGGGGTGGTGGTTCCCCTCTTTAAGAAGGGGGACCGGAGGGGGAATCACACTCCTCCGCCTCCCTGGTAAGGTCTATTCAGGGGTGCTGGAGAGGAGGGTCCGTCGGGAGGTCGAACCTCGGATTCAGGAGGAGCAGTGTGGCTTTCGTCCTGGCCGTGGAACAGTGGACCAGCTCTACACCCTCGCCAGGATCCTCGATGGTGCATGGGAGTTCGCCCAACTAGTCCACATGTGTTTTGTCTATTTGGAGAGCAACTGAAGTGCGGAGAGCCTCGCCACCGCCACGTCGCATAATGCAACCCCCTCTGTCCAAAATATGCATTTGTCAAGATATTTTATATTTTCGGTGCCGACCCCTTGCATTTCAATTCATGTCGGGGTAGCGGCTTTTGTTTGCTATTTGATTTTCCCATGGTTTATTTCTCTAAATTTCGGAGTTAGCAATTCGAATGGCACCTACAGTGTCCGAAGGCCAATTTAATTCACAGGACAGTGGTAAAATATTCAGTGGTAAGTCTCCTGTCCTCTGCTTCCACACAAAGCCTCTGTTTACATAAAGGAGAGCTCAAATGAGATCACTCTCAGTCAAACCATACACACACATACACACACACACACACACACACAATGCGCATTCTTATCGTCTCACAGGCAAGCAGGGGAGCCCGCCCTCCCGTGGATTTTAACAAACTCTAAACTCTTTAACCTTCCTATTGTGTAAGAAAAACTTATTTTTGCCTTTTTCTTAAAGTAGATATAAAACCTATCTTTTCATGGATAAAGAAGCCAAACCAGCTAAACAAGAGTTAAGAAAAAACACCACAGATGGCAGCAGAAAGCTAACACATTAGGAAGGTTAACTAGGAGGCTCCACGACACCTCAGCGGAATTTAACTGCTCCAAATTACCTGTACTTCTTTCGAAAACAGAGGAGTCCGCCCTCCCATGGAATTTAACTGACTAAGTCAGGGGACTCCATCATCCCAGCGGAATTTAACTGTTTCTAATTGCACTTGATAGGGTCTAGAATTGTCATGGTTTTAAGTGACCTCTTGTCACTGCACTTTCATTACTTTTAACAGAATCAAGATTCGTACTCACAGTCTGCTGGGCCTTCTCCTCGGATGATCTCGTCAACCACTCCGGTGTCCAACTCACTGATCGAGACAGCCCCGTGAAAAGGGTTTCTCTATCTATATGCCTTGGCCAAGGACTTGTCCTGCGTCGAAAAGTCGGCCGGAACCCCGAAATAGGTCTATTGAGATCCTGGACGAGCCCCCAAAAATCTGTTAGGTTCAAAATCAGCAAAAGGATCAGCAGACAAAACCAGTGAGGCAGAATGTTGAGTCTTTTCCCGCGAGGAGTGCATTCAGACTTACAGCAGTCCCGAAATACATTAAAGGTCTGTTTACACTCCTCTCTTTTTATTCAGGAATGCCCTACCTACAATGTGAGACTAGCCCCTGATAGGTGGGGGGGAAAGCGTGGGCTTTGTCTCATGAGAGAAGAAACGAGATTCTATGTGAAACTAGAAGTCGCAGACAGGATGCCATGAGAAACATGAAGAGTGCATAGACGAAATGCCATGTGCAGACATCAACAAAATAGTTTGAGCTATCAACAGCTTTCTTGGATTCCCAGAGATGTAGAAGGTCAGGAAGCTCCAGACAGCATCGTATGACTTGTTGTGGACTGGTGGACGTCTGCAAGGCGAAACAGCAAGCATTCTGTGCAATAACTTTATTAATAAGTACTCATTAGGGAACGCATGATAACATATATGTACAATTTATCTAACAGCGTTCGACCGTGTCCCTCGGGAGGTTCTGTGGAGGGTGCTTCGGGAGTACGGGGTGCCGAGCCAACTGATTAGGGCGGTTCGGTCCCTGTATTACCGATGCCAGAGTCTGGTCCGCATTTCCGGCAGTAAGTCGGATTCGTTCCCAGTGAGGGTTGGACTCCGCCAAGGCTGCCCTTTGTCACCGATTCTGTTCATAATTTTTATGGACAGAATTTCTAGGCGCAGCCAAGGCGTTGAGGGGGTCCGGTTTGGGGACCTCAGCATCGCGTCTCTGCTTTTTGCAGATGACGTGGTGCTGTTGGCTTCTTCAGGCCGTGATCTCCAGCTCTCTCTGGAACGGTTCGCAGCCGAGTGTGAAGCGGTCGGGATGAGGGTCAGCACCTCCAAATCCGAGTCCATGGTCCTCGATCGGAATAGGGTGGAATGCCCACTCCGGATCGGGGATGAGATCCTTCCCCAAGTGGAGGAGTTCAAGTATCTTGGAGTCTTGTTCACGAGTGAGGGGAGGATGGAGCGCAAGATCGACAGGCGGATCGGTGCAGCGTCGGCAGTAACGCGGACCCTGTACCGGTCCGTTGTGGTGAAGAGAGAGCTGAGCCAAAAGGCAAAGCTCTCAATTTACCGGTCGATTTACGCTCCTACCCTCACCTATGGTCACGAGCTATGGGTCGTGACCGAAAGAACGAGATCCCGGATACAAGCGGCCGAAATGAGTTTTCTCCGCAGGATGTCCGGGCTCTCCCTTAGAGATAGGGTGAGAAGCTCGGTCATCCGGGAGAGACTTGGAGTAGAGTCGCTACTCCTCCACGTTGAGAGGAGCCAGATGAGGTGGCTCGGGCATCTTATCAGGATGCCTCCTGGACGCCTCCCTGGGGAGGTGTTCCGGGCATGTCCCACCGGTAGGAGACCCCGGGGACGACCCAGGATGCGCTGGAGAGACTATGTCTCTCAGCTGGCCTGGGAACGCCTTGGGATCCCCCGGGATGAGCTGGATGAAGTGGCTGGGGAGAGGGAAGTCTGGGAGTCCCTCCTAAAGCTGCTGCCCCCGCGACCCTACCCCGGATAAGCGGAAGAAGATGGATGGATGGATGGATGGATGGATGGATGGATGGATGGATGGACGGATGGATGGATGGATGGATGGACGTTAGCATACCTATCGCTTAGCCTGTTGTTGCTCGTTCATGTCTGTTCTTGGTGTTGGATTTTGTCGAATAAATTTTCCCCAAAATGCGACTTACACTTCGGAGTGACTTATATATGTTTTTTTTCACGTTATTGTGCATTTTATGGCTAATGCGACCTATATTCCGGAGCGACTTATAGTCCGAAAAATACGGTATATTGGCGAGGGGGAAGCACAATATCATTGTCGGGCCTAAATACCATCAGACATTAATTCACACACTGAAAAATAGGGGAGAAGACAACCAGTATTCGTTTTACTCGCGATGAGAATTACGGCGAAGGCTCAGTTACAGTCCTCCACTAATTCTGAGTTATTACTCTGCGTTCTCCTCTTTTTTATGTTTTAGGTTGCCCTAAGTTTCACACAATACTAATTCAAATACTAGTAAATATGGGATAACTTATATGCAACTACTTCAACCGATATGTCTTTTCTGTAACACTTCAAGACAGTCTCGATCAACAACAATCCATAGATAAAAGCTACAGAGTTGATTAAAAGAGAAAGAAGTTCCTTTGAACTAAACAGAACTTTTTCAGGTGTGAGGGAGCTCTGCTCATAGCTAGTGAGATAAGAAAGGAAGGGAGTTAAAGGAATTCTCTGGAGCTAGCTTCGTTGAACCAAGGGACTCCAACTCGTAAATTACGAGGCCCTTGGTCAGGCCGACCATCCAATTATTCCAACAATTGTATTTTGTACATAACAGATATGACAAAGAAAAAGGATTGGCTAGTCATTTTTATTGTCATGTGCTCCTATTGGCTCAGCGGCACAACATATCCTGGTCTATGTTGTTCACAATGCTGTGTTGTGGTTTGTTTGTTTTTTGAGACGGAGATGTTGAAAAATATTTGCTAGTATGACAGATTTTTGGGAGTGATCACCAATGCATTATGTCTGGTTAAAACATGGCTTGTTTGTTCTATGTGAGCAATATTTAGACCAGGTTTTCTTTTTGGCCAGTTACAGTTTTGGACATATTTGTGTCTTTTTGGACTCCACACATTCAATCCCAGGTACTTTTATTTTTCAAGCGTTAGGTAAAAAGGGTCTGAATTTGCTGGCACTGTAAGGTTTCTGTGGAACACAAAATACAATTAAATTCTCAATCTCGTCTATACAATTCGAATTAGCTGAGGTCATAAATGTATTCATCGTTCAAATAACAGGTAACCTTAACCTCAATGTAGATAAAGATAGATAGGCTTAATATTGAGGTATTTGCTTGCTAAAGCATGCTGTCAATCGTGCACTTATCTGATGTAAGTGACCGGCTCTCCGTTTAAAGGGTAAAATTCTGTACTTTAGCCCCTCTGCAGTAACGTGGTATGTAGGGGAAACGAGAATTGATTTAAGTCGATACGGAAAGAAGATTCGTTCAGAGTCTAACTGCTGTTCAGTTAACTAATCTATTGTTAGATTAATTCCGTCATTTCCGCACGCCAGTCGCTTTTAAAGTAGAGATCCCGGTATTGAGTAATTTCTTTTCAAGACCCGGGATCAAATTTTCGTTTCAGCGGCTCTTCTTTCCTGTAACGATTGGGGCTTTTGTTAACCACTCGGAATAGATTTAAGTGTCAAACCAGATTCTGACACTCCCTGATGTCAAGGATTAAAGCTGTCTTCATTTAAAAAAAGAACTGAACGGTTTACAGTATAACTATGATAGAGAAACAAAAGAGATTTAAAGCATAAAAGATCAAAATAATCATTAATCGAAATCAAATGAAAGTAGAAATTTAATGAATAAGCAAGAAAAAGAATTACAAGTTTAAATTGTTCGAACAACTAACAATAATTTCCACTCACCACTCAATAGAGCAAAGATTATTCAGTCTCGAAGTCTTCTCGATTGAAAACTCAAAACTATCGTAAAAAAAGGGTAAGAGGCTCGAGGTCTAAAATCCTGTTTGGTGGAAAAGTCGAGTGATCAGTTTTCCTTGTTCCAAAAATCCAAATTCTGTTTAAAAGAACAGGCGGGCCTAAAGAAGGGAGATGCCGACGCCCTAAAAATGGCTCCTCTCTCCTGTACCGAGGTCTGCATCTCCCAGCCTGTCTTTAAGCTTAAAATTTGACTAAGTCGAATTTGAAGATAGTATAAATTCATCCTAAGAGACCTTGGGTTAATCTCAGAAAGGATGAAAACTGTCTTTTTTTAATCGGTGTTCTCGACCCACGGGCAGTAGCCCGCAAGAGAGAGATAGCCGCTCTTTGTCCAAACGAACCTTTTATACCAGTTCAGTTCGTGGGAACTATGCCAGCTTGGTCACGTACCAGTTTTTTTCCATGACGTCATACATTGGCCTCAGATGACCCAAATGCTTCCAGAATAGACTGCACCTGCATCTTGGCCGGTCTCAACTGGATACAACCAGATGAGGTGACCATGTTCTCAGGGATGTAAAAATGTTCTCAGGGATGCTTCATCCTGTTTCCCACTTCCAAATTTTGTCAACTGTCCGTCAACGTGACATTTGCAAATATTCTTTCTCTGACTTGTGTTCCGTCAAACAGCATTTTGTTTAGATCTTAACTGGATGAATGTGACCTCAGGTCACGCTCATGTGTGGGATCTCAGTCTTCCACCACTTAGTATCACTATTAACCCTTTTCGCCTCCTTGTCTTTGCTCAGATTTACAATTCACGTGTACAATGGAATTTCAATATTACATGCCATAATTTCCGGACTATAAGCCGCACCGGACTATAAATCGCACCAGCTAAAATTCGGGGATATTTTAGTTTTTTCCTTACATAAGACGCACCGGACTATAAGCCGCACGCGCACACGTGTTTTTTACAAAGAAAGACAGTACACAGAAAGCCTTTTTAAAGTTTTAATAACATACTTTAACATGTCTTTCTAAACATTGCCTGTGACGCAGCAGTAGTACCGCAGCAACACGGAAGTGTGCACGCAAGTTATTAACAAAGAAAGACTGGACACAGAAACTTTTTTAAAGTTTTAATAACATACCTTAACATTTCTTTCCAAACACTGCCTGTGACGCGGAAGTAATAACTTAGCAACACGGAAGTAACAGCACTAATAGGGTTTGATTAAATAAAACATACCGGTAAAAGTCACTGAGACGTGGCGGTAACACAGCAGCAACACGGTAGCACAGCACTAACAGGGCTGATTAAAAAAACATACTAGTAAAAGTAAAATAAAGAGCTTCATCGTCTTCATCTTCCTCCTGTGCACTGAAACCATCGAAGTAATTTTTAATTACCGTAAATACATGCATTTTTCCAAAAAGTGCACGGCAGTAACACAGCAGCAACAAGGCAGTACAACGACAGTACAACGGCAGTAACACCGCTGGTTAAAAAAATAACCAGCCTACCAGAAAAGTCATTGATCGCGATCTTCGTCTTCCTCCTGAGCACTAAAACCACTGAAGTCGTCTTCTTCAGTGTCGGACTTGAACAGGCTCAGGATGACTTCGTCAGACACTTTTACACCGTCTCTCTCTTTTTCGTTGTTACTCTCACTGTCACTTTCGTCTCGAGGTGAAGTTGTGCTCGTGCCGTTCTCTTCATCACGCAGCAGTCCAGCCTTTCGAAACCTGCTGGTGGTCGTGGATTTTTTCACACTGCTCCACGCGGTCAGGATCCACTGGCAGACTTGAGCAAAAGTTGCTCTTCGCATGCGGCCAGTTTTGGTGAATGATTTCTCGCTGCTGGTCATCCACGCCTCCCACTCAACTCGAAGTGCCACTTTAAATGCACGATTCACACTGATGTCGAGTGGCTGCAAATACTTTGTTGCGCCCCCAGGAATCACAGCTGGAATTGAGTTTGTCCTCTTGATGGCAGCTTTCACAGAATCTGTGATATGGGCCCTCATGCTGTCCAAAACGAGCAGTGCTTTTTTTCTATGAAAAAATCCTCCCGGTCGCTTGCCGTAGCACTCCGCCAGCCATTCCTTGATTAGGCTTGCCATCATCCACCCTTTCATGTTTATTTTCACGACGATGCCTTTCGGGAGGTTTTCTTTTGGCATAGTCATCCGCTTAAAAGTCACCATTGATGAAGCTTTTGTCCGGATGCTGTGCAGCTCAGAACACAAGTGAAATGCGTTCTCTCATGGCCAGTTGTTTTCAGCGTGACAGAGGATTCACCTTTCCTGTTTACAGTCCTAGTGAGAGGCAAGTCAAACGTGAAAGGCACTTCATCCATATTTATGATCTCGTCTGGTCCGATGGAATTCTCAGCTATCTTTGTTTCTGTGAATTTGTGGAAGTTTGTAACTTTTTCCTCGTAGTCGGGAGGGAGTTGCTGACACACAGTCGTCCGTGCCCTGATTGACAGGCCCTTTCGTCTCATAAATCTGAGACACCACGATGATTCATCTGTAAAATCTTCAATCTTCTTTTAGGTGGCGATTGTTTTGTCTTTCAGTCGGATCTGCACGGTGGAAACACCTCGGCCGTCTGCTCTCTGTGTGTTCACCCAGTCTTCAAGACTGTTTTCAACTTCGGGCCATCTGCTTTTATTACCTCTGAAAGCTTTTGTCGTCTTTTTGCATTGTGTCAGTTCTTCACGCTGCCGTCTCCAACGTCTCACCATCGATTCATTGATGACAAGCTTACGTGCCGCAGCTCTATTTCCCTCTTTAACAGCCAAATCGATTGCTTTTAACTTAAAAGCTGCATCAAATGCATTTCTTCGTGTGTTTTCCATGATGAGGGTGTGTGCGTGATGCGCGAAATGTTCAAAACACGAACTAGCACGTCTTCTTCGGCGCATTATCGCTTCTTCGTCTGTCTCGCTCCTGGAGGCCGTAAAAATCCATAAATACGCCACGCCGCCATTTAAGCCTCAGGGTTCAAAGTAACCTTCTGAATAAAATGCATTAAAAGTTCACATTCATTACAACTTGTTTTTGGTGAGCAAAATGTCAGAAGAATTGAATTTAAATGCTGATTGATTGGGTTTTAATACAATGCAGATGGTCCAAATAGCGCCACTGCTTTGTGTAATCTCTGATGTTGAAAGGTTCAAGGGGGACAAATACTTTCGCAAGGCACTGTAATAGTCACAAGCAACACAGCCAGAATAAGCAGCAGCCATAGTAGTGTTTCAAAATAGTATTTTTGTTGTTTTTTTCTTCAAGATACCGCACAACAGTGGTCCACAGCCTTTTTACGAGTATATAAAAGTGATCAAGTCATCACAAAAATAACGAAAAAAATCTTGTATAAGCCGCACCTGCCTATAAGCCCCAGGGTTCAAAATTTTGGAAAAAAGTCGCGGCTTATAGTCCGGAAATTACGGTACATGATTGATATTGATTAAACATCGTGACAATAATAACACATACTTTGACAATAGTCAATTTAACACAATCATAACTATGATCGTGGATTCGCCTAGTTAAGTCAAGTTAAGTCAAGTTTATTTGTATAGCCCTAAATCACAAGCAGTCTCAAACGGCTTCACATAGACAAAAATTGACAATTATTCTCAAAGCATCCCCTGATCTTAAGCTCCCAAAAGGGCAAGGAAAAACTAAAAAAAAACCCTACCAGGGGAAAATGAGAAACCTTGAGAAAGGACCACAGATGGAAGGATCCTTTCAGGATCACCAGGTTGCAATGGATGCAGAGAGGGCACAAATAATACATAATATGAAAATCAATGAAAAAGTTCCCTCATCCTGAATTGGTCCACGAGAATCCAAATAGCCACTGTCAGCTTGGGTGCCACCTAACCACCTCCCCAGCTGGGGAGGGGAGGGGGGTGGGGAGAGGGACCAAAAACAAACTCAAACTGAATCGACCACTACAGGTTAATTAAAGGCCATATCATAGAAATGTGTCTTTAAACGTGTCTTGAATGTTTCTACTGAGGTAGCAGTTCTAATTTCCATTGGTAGGGCATTCCAAAGCTCTGTAGCCCGGATAGAAAATGCTCTAGATCAGGGGTGCCCAATACGTCGATCGCGATCGACCGGTCGATCGCCTAGCCCAGGTATGGGCAAACTACGGCCCGCGGGCCATATCCGGCCCGCGGGACCGTTTAATCCGGCCCGCCAACCCTAAATAAATTGTATTATTAAACTTTTTTTTTTTGGTCATTTTGCCTGTAATGACTGCGTTTCCCCAGTAGATGGGGAACCACTCGCCTGCGCATTTACTACCGGAAGCCGTGTCAGAAAGCTCGGTGCACACTCACAAGTGCGTGTACGTACTCAGTAGTACGGAAATGGCGCACTCGCGCTCTATTTGTAGCAGTGCCGAATTTAGAGCGTGGGCTGTGACGACAGCATTCTTGTAATTTGCGCGCCCGAGTTTTCGGATACAGTTTTACGCTAAAGCCACCCACAAACCTTCCCCTGGAATCCTTCCATTAAAAAGAGTCGCCCAAGGAAAAGCAAGGTGGACACTGAGTGCCGAGTGTTTAAAAAGAGTGGCCAATTTGGCTCGACGTACGCGACGTGACGTTCAGCCACATGAACATCAACATCAAATGAACACTGAAAATGAAGGGGAGGCTTTCAAGTTTGTTGTAAAAAAATGCATTTTGAATATGATCTGTACAAATAGCAGGGATTGAAACTAGCGACCATTCTCATTTTCAAACAATGCAGGATGCTCAAGGACATTGATGCACCACCTGTTTGTGACTAATCTTAACCTTTAAAGTTCTTAAGGCTTACTTTAAGGAAGTGTTTTCCGTTTCCTCACTTCTGTTACCAGGTGCTTGTGAGTTAAAACTCTGCTCTGATTTTCAGATACCCCTCACCGTGTTGCCGTTTTGATTACCGTATTTGCCGGTGTATTGGTCGACCTTTTTCGATCCAAAATCGACCGAAAAAAATCGACCTCGACTTATACACCGAGTCATAAAATTTAACTTCGTATTCATCGCTTTAAATGTGATAGTAACCAAGGCCGTTTCTCATGCATCTCATTGTGCGTTGCACTTAGAAAATTTGAACCGGGCGGCGTGCGCGAGTGCGCGGCCCGCTGGAAGTCGAATGAGGCTCAGCGATCTCCTCCGCGGTGCTTATAAACAGCCGATCCGCTCGGCGGGGGCTATTTTCGGCCACTTGGCGCGTGCGCACGGCCTCCCGGATGTGCCGGGCGGGTGCGCGAGCTCGCCGGCCGCTGGAAGTTGAATGAGGCTCCGCGATCTCCTCCGCGGTGCTTATAAACAGCCGATCCGCTCGGCGGGGGCTATTTTCGGCCACTCGGCGCGTGCGCACGGGCTCCCGGATGTGCCGGGCGGCGTGCGCGAGTGCGCGGCCCGCTGGAAGTCGAATGAGGCTCAGCGATCTCCTCCGCGGTGCTTATAAACAGCCGATCCGCTCGGCGGGGGCTATTTTCGGCCACTTGGCGCGTGCGCACGGCCTCCCGGATGTGCCGGGCGGGTGCGCGAGCTCGCCGGCCGCTGGAAGTTGAATGAGGCTCCGCGATCTCCTCCGCGGTGCTTATAAACAGCCGATCCGCTCGGCGGGGGCTATTTTCGGCCACTTGGCGCGTGCGCACGGCCTCCCGGATGTGCCGGGCGGGTGCGCGAGCTCGCCGGCCGCTGGAAGTCGAATGAGGCGCCGCAATCTCCTCCGCGGTGCTTATAAAGTGCCGATCCGCTCGGCTTGGAGCTATTTCCGGCCTCCCGTTGGTGCCGGGCGGCGTGCGCGAGCTCGCCGGCCGCGATCTCCTCCGCGGTGCTTATAAACAGCCGCATGCGCACGGCCTCCCGGAATTTGAACACATTTCCTCAATAAATTTCGCATATTGAATTTTGAAGTTTAATATAATGCAACAATTGAGCTCGACTTATACAAAGGATATATCATAAAATCGTAAATTTCCGTCGAATTTTAGGGGGTCGACTTATACACCGAGTCGACCTGTACACCGGCAAATACGGTACTTTATTTGGATGTATGCTTTCACCGATTCTTCAAGATGATATATTTGGTCAAAATGTTTGCCGTTTGATGTGATCTCATAAGATAAACATACATCTTTCATTAATCTGACCTGCAGGCACTGAAGTGATGGAGACTGTTATTCATAATAACAGTGTCATATTTTATGAGAATCACTGATAGCAGTTTTTTAGGGATGTTTTTTTTTTTTAATGCTGTTAATAAAAGCATTTGTTTTCAAAAAACCTTTTTTGAATATCCATGCTTTACTACCTACTAAAGGCCAAAACATTTTATGCAATGACCTTTACAGGTCGTTTATATTCACACAAACACTACATCCATCTGCTCCTGGTTCGGCCCCCCGGTCAAAATTTAGAACCCAATTCGGCCCGCAAGTCAAAAAGTTTGCCCACCCCTGGCCTAGCCGCTACTGGTCGATCGCGTGGCATTAAAATGTTTTTGGGTTTTTTTCGCACTTGACGCGTGCGCAAACAACGGCGTTAACAACACAACACTAACGCTCGCGAGTTCCCTCCAATTGTCAGATCCCTGTTTTTTCTCTTAAACTTAAGAAAGGGTATAAAAAGGGCAGCTGGACATAGTAAAGACTTTTAAAAAAAGTATCACTTTCATAGGGAATGGGAGGACTTTTTTTTAAGTTGAGATATATATATATATATATATATATATATATATATATATATATATATATATATATATATATATAGTTCCATGTGTGATCATTTGGACATCTGATTACGTCAGCCATATATATATACACTACCGTTCAAAAGTTTGGGGGTCACCCAAACAATTTTGTGTTTTCCATGAAAAGTCACACTTATTCACCACCAAACGTTGTGAAATGAATAGAAAATAGAGTCAAGACATTGACAAGGTTAGAAATAATGATTTGTATTTGAAATAAGATTTTTTTTACATCAAACTTTGCTTTCGTCAAAGAATCCTCCATTTGCAGCAATTACGGCATTGCAGACCTTTGGCATTCTAGCTGTTAATTTGTTGAGGTAATCTGGAGAAATTACACCCCACGCTTCCAGAAGCAGCTCCCACAAGTTGGATTGGTTGGATGGGCACTTCTTGCGTACCATACGGTCAAGCTGCTCCCACAACAGCTCAATGGGGTTCAGATCTGGAGCGTCACGTTTGTGGGGTCAATTAAACGCTCAAAATGGCCAGAAAAAGAGAACTTTCATCTGAAACTCGACAGTCTATTCTTGTTCTTACAAATGAAGGCCATTCCATGCGAGAAATTGCTAAGAAATTGAAGATTTCCTACAACAGTGTGTACTACTCCCTTCAGAGGACAGCACAAACAGGCTCTAACCAAAGTCGAAAAAGAAGTGGGAGGCCGCGTTGCACAACTGAGCAAGAAGATAAGTACATTAGAGTCTCTAGTTTGAGAAACAGACGCCTCATAGGTCCCCAACTGGCATCTTCATTAACTAGTACCCGCAAAACACCAGTGTCAACATCTACAGTGAAGAGGCGGCTGCGGGATTCTGGGCTTCAGGGCAGAGTGGCAAAGAAAAAGCCATATCTGAGACTGGCCAACAAAAGAAAAAGATTAAGATGGGCAAAAGAACACAGACATTGGACAGAGGAAGACTGGAAAAAAGTGTTGTGGACGGATGAATCCAAGTTTGAGGTGTTTGGATCACAAAGAAGAACGTTTGTGAAACGCAGAACAAATGAAAAGATGCTGGAAAAATGCCTGACGCCATCTGTTAAGCATGGAGGAGGTAATGTGATGGTCTGGGGTTGCTTTGGTGCTGGTAAGGTGGGAGATTTGTACAGGGTAAAAGGGATTCTGAATCAGGAAGGCTATCACTCCATTTTGCAACGCCATGCCATAGCCAGTGGACAGCGTTTGATTGGAGCCAATTTCATCCTACAACAGGACAATGACCCCAAACACACTTCCAAATTGTGCGAGAACTATTTAGAGCAGAAGCAGGCAGCTGGTATTCTATCGGTAATGGAGTGGCCAGCGCAGTCACCAGATGTGAACCCCATTGAGCTGTTGTGGGAGCAGCTTGACCGTATGGTACGCAAGAAGTGCCCATCCAACCAATCCAACTTGTGGGAGCTGCTTCTGGAAGCGTGGGATGCAATTTCTCCAGATTACCTCAACAAATTAACAGCTAGAATGCCAAAGGTCTGCAATGCCGTAATTGCTGCAAATGGAGGATTCTTTGACGAAAGCAAAATTTGATGTAAAAAAATATCTTATTTCAAATACAAATCATTATTTCTAACCTTGTCAATGTCTTGACTCTATTTTCTATTCATTTCACGTTTGGTGGTGAATAAGTGTGACTTTTCATGGAAAACACAAAATTGTTTGGGTGACCCCAAACTTTTGAACGGTAGTGTGTATATATATATATATATATATATATATATATATATATATATATATATATATATATATATATATATAAAATAGTTTTTTTTTTGTGGGAGATCTTTGTGACTTGGTCATTTCAAAAGTAGCTCGCGAGCTGAAAATGTTTGGGCACCCCTGCTCTAGACCCTGCAGACATTTTCTTGGCCCTCGGTGTCACTAAAAGGCTAGCGTTTTGCAAACGAAGGTTACGAGACGGAACATAAGGAACAACTAGGTCGACGAGGTATGAAGGCGCTAAGCTATGCAGTGATTTATAGGTTAATAGAAGAACCTTGAAGTCACATCTTAAATGGACCGGGAGCCAATGTAAATTGGCTAATATTGGCGTAATGTGATCAAATTTTCTTGTCCGTGAGAACAGCCTCGCAGCAGCATTTTGTACTAACTGTAGACTTTTGATGCGGGACTTAGGAAGACCAGAGAATAATACATTACAGTAGTCCAGGCGCGACATGACGAACGCATGTATAATAGTTTCCGGATCACCGGTCGAGAGGATCGGACGAATCTTGGCAATATTACGAAGGTGAAAAAACGCAATTCTAGTTACATTCTTAATGTGCTTTTGAAAGGAGAGCATTTGGTCAAATATTATCCCAAGATTAGTTACAGTGTCGCTCTGAGTGATAGTACGGTTATCTATAGTTATAGTGGTTTCCTTAAATAAGTGTTGATAATGGGTTGGACCAATTATCAACATCTCAGTTTTATCTGGGTTAAGACGAAGGAAGTTGAGAGACATCCATTGCTTGATCTCCGCAAGGCACGCCTCAAGATTACAACAATCCCACGGATCTGTCATCGATAACGGCATATATAATTGGGTATCATCCGCGTAGCATTGAAAACTAATATTATATTTACGTATTATGTCCCCAAGCGGAATCATATAAATATTAAATAAAATTGGTCCGATCCCTGTGGGACACCACACGTAATATTATAGAGCTCAGAGGACGTATTGCCATGGACCACTCGGTGCGTCCTGTCTGATAGATAGGAATAGAACCAGCCTGACCCTGAAATACCAACACAACTTTTAAGACGCCCTAATAAAATGTTGAAGTCTACAGTGTCGAAGGCAGCACTAAGATCGAGTAGTAACAATACAGATGAAGTGTTTGAATCCATAGCTACGAGGAGATCATTAGTCACTTTAGCTCGTGCTGTCTCTGTGGAATGATTAGCTCTAAAACCAGACTGAAAAGAGCCATATCAATTATTGGCGACCAAGTAATCAATAAGCTGCTTTTTCAAGAAATTTTGCTATGAATGGGAGGTTTGAAACTGGCCTATAATTACTGAGACAGGCCGGGTCAAGATTTGGTCGCTTAAGTAACGGTTTAATGATAGCGGTTTTAAAGGCCATTGGCACTATCCCAGAGGAAACAGACAGATTGATTATATTTAAGATGGACGGTCCTAAAATTGGAAATAATTCTTTAAGTAGTTTGGCTGGAAGTGGGTCGAGTAAACATGTTGTTTGTTTAGCCGTACTAACCAATTTTGTAAGCATTTCAAGGGACACGCTTTTAAAATTTGAGAGGGTTATTGCATGATCCCCAGCGCTAGTAACCGGCGGAGCGATTGGCATGGTATTCTTGATCTCGTCCCTAATGGACTCAATCTTTTGAGCAAAAAATTTCATAAACTCGTCAGCTGAGTGGAAGGAGCTATCGGGGGTCGGCTGGCGCAGAGTTAGCTTTGCCACTGTATCAAATAAGTATTTAGGATTATTTTTATTAAGATTAATGACTTGCGAAAAATAACGAGTTTTTGCTAAAATAAGCGCATCTTTATATTTCAGGAGGCTGTCCTTCCATGCCTGATGGAAAACCTCAAGTTTGGTTAAACGCCATCTGCGCTCATGCTTTCTACATAATTGTTTAAACGTACGTGTTTCATCTGTGAACCACGGGGTAGGCAATCTACGGCGAGTTTTCAGACGTAGCGGCGCCACAGAGTCGATAGCATTTAACAATGTCGCATTGAATTCATTTGTAAGATTATCGATAGAGCCACTGTACGCGGGAAACATGGCGGTTGCCGGCGACAGTAACTCAGATAGCGCAGTTGCAGTCATGGAGTTAAAATTATGGCTGCTATAATTCTGATTGCTCTCTTGTCTTTGACAAGGAACTAAAATTTCAAATTTTATTAAAAAATGATCAGACAGAACAGTAGAGTATGGCAGTACTGTTATATTTGAGGTTGCTAGTCCTCGGGATAATACCAGATCTAAGGTATTTCCATTCTTATGCGTTGCTGCCTGTACAGCTTGCGTAAAACCAAACGTATCGATTAAAGTTTGAAATGCCGAAGTCAGTGGCTCCGACGGTGAATTCATGTGGATGTTGAAATCACCCATGATAACTATATTATCTGCATTTGTCACTAGATCAGCCACAACTTCTGAAAATTCATCCAGGAAGCCAGAGTAAGCCCCGGGTGGGCGGTAAATAACAACAAGATAGAATGACGGTAACGCAGTGGATCGCACAATGAGAGCTTCAAATGTTTTAAATACGTGAATTGAGCGAGGCCTAAATCTAAGCTCAGAATTTGAGATGAGGGCGACACCCCCACCCTTTTTTCGAGGACGAGCCACATGCGAGCTCACAAAATTTGGAGGCGAGGCCTCGTTAAGTGGCAGCAGTTCATTAGGTTTTAACCAGGTCTCGGAAAGACCAAAAACATTTAGATTATGTTCCGTGATAAGGTCATTAACGAGAACTGCTTTCGTATGAAGTGATCTAATATTCATAAAACCGAATTTAAGTGTAATTGGTTGATCAGGGTGCGTATCTATCGAAGGATTTTTAAACGGGATGCGAGTAAAATTGTGTTCTCTAGGCCTAATATCACCTCTCAAAAGTTTATTAGGGCGGTGGGATGAAACGACCGTGGGAATTTGATGATGAGTATTTGTTACACATGTGAAGTTATCTAAAACAGGCACCGTTTCAACAGCAAGACCGGTCGGGACGGAGTGATTGGATTTGTCTACTACCCCAGTGTGTTTATGTGTACTGCAGCACTATTTAAACTGTCGCGCTCTAGTCTACACGAGGAGCTATGTGTATGCTGAAAGTCTAGCCCAGCGCTAGTTAACTTTAACTTAACAGACTCCAAACCCATCCTCACAGGTGGTCTAATCACCTGTGCCCTGGCCTGCTCTAAAGTGACCTGTCATGAGTGGCTCAAACAGTAATCTATATTCCTAGAAAGAGTGAAGGCGCCTTCACGGTTAGGGTGAAGGCCGTCCTTCCTCAGCAGGTCGGGGCGGCCCCAGAAGGAGGACCAGTTATCTATAAAATACAGTCCCTGCTTTTTACAGAACCCAGCCATCCATCGATTAAGGGAGACTAATCTACTAAACCTCTCATCAGTGCCTCTCCCAGGCAGGGGGCCAGAGACAAATACTCGATGCCGACTCATCTTTCTGGCAAGATCACAAGTCCTCGCTATGTTTTTCTTTGTGATCTCTGACTGTCTCATCCTAACATCATTGGAGCCGACGTGTATCACTATGTCCGAGTAGCTAGTGTTGTTGGAACGACGCTGTTGACTAGGCCTATTGCGAGTCAGCTCCCTAAGATTAGCTTTTATGTCGGGTGCTCTGGCCCCAAGAATACACATTACCGTGGCTGGATTTTTAAGTGTAATATTTTGGGTAATGGAGTCACCTATGACCAAAGTGCGAGGGCCAGTAGACCGAGGTGACTTTGGACGGCTATGCGTCTTACCTGGCTCATCGCGATTAGCAAGCCGCTTGTGACTAATGCTAACTGGGCTAGCGGACTGACTACAGTCCGCGTCTGTGTCCGCCACATCTACTTTTTTTAACCAGCTCAGTGGCCTAGTAGTAGAGTGTCCGCCCTGAGACTGGAAGGTTGTGGGTTCAAACCCCAGCCGGGTCATACCAAAGACTATAAAAATGGGACCCATTGCCTCCCTGCTTGGCACTCAGCATTAAGGGTTGGAATTGGGGGGTTAGATCACCAAATGATTCCCGAGCGCGGCCCCGCTGCTGCTCACTGCTCCCCTCTCCCCCAGGGGGTGGATCAAAATCACATGGGGATGGGTTAAATGCAGAGGACAAATTTCACCACACCCAGATGTGTGTGTGACGATGATCATTGGGACTTTACTGTTATCGCACTATTCTGCTCTAACTGGCGGACACGTCCCTCTAGCAGGGACAACCTCTCTAAGAGAAGGGTGCAGTTGGTGCACGAAGCCGTACAAACCTCTTGATCCGCAGCTATACTTTGTGTGCGATGATCGACGGTAGACAAATGGCCACGAAGCCTCCGCTCTCTCGGGCACTTCCGGAAGCCCACTCAGTTAGTTAGTTAGCAGACTAAAACACTCAAGCATCTTCAAAACGTATTTTGACAAGCTGGTGACCTCTAGGTCAAGCTCAAGCGTGGGATTGCAGTCTTCCTCCCACCGTATCACTGTCAACCCCTTGTCCTTACTCAACTCTTAATACATTCATGTTTAAATGAAACATCAGTGCTATGGTGCTGCTCAAGTTGCTACTAACTATACAATATTGAATAAAATAAAGTATAATGCAGCTTACTCTGTGATTAACATGTCTCATTCTCATCGCCTCAGATGAGCTTGGGCTTCCTAGTTAGCAAATGAAAATATTAAACCAGTTTCAAAGTATATTATATCAAAACAAAATAATATAACATAATCCAAAATTGTGTGTTGCTGTGCTTCAGAACAAGTCTTCATCTAATCGATGACTTTTTAAACTATTAATTTACTATGTTAGGTCAATCTGACTTTGGCACCATCTTCTGGTGAAATTTGGAACGGGAATGGAGGTTGACTGGTTCAACCAACAAATTCCCCTTTACCAATTTAACAATAGTTAATTTTGAAGAACTAACTTTTAAGTAACCCTTACTCAGGCCCCCTTCTTCAGGTCTTCCATGTCAAGCTTTGAAATTTTATCTTAGCCAATTCGTCTGGGCCAAATCCAATACACATTCACGCACCATCTTTTACCTTCCTATCCGCCATGTAACTCGACAATGCATATATTGTGAATTGAATGAATTAGTTGCCTTTGCATGGGTCATAACGAAGGTGGCCAAAACATACCCAATTCAAATTAAACTGCATAATGAAGTAACCACCAGAGGCTGCTAGAACCACACAAATGAAAAAAAAAAGGCCTTTTTAACAGTTACTTTTAATATCGTCACAGAGGACGACACAATATCACGGCAGTTTCAATATCGCAATTTCACTATATTGCCTTTATCGTTATCTCCCATTATAAAAAATTGTGTATATATCACTGCTATCGTGTGTGAGTTAACTGCTTTAAAATTAAAAGAGTCACATTTCACTCAATTTGTTAGGAAACTTTGGAGCTGGATGAAGATGACCGTCCTGAGTTATCATGGTGGAAGTGCAAGAAATGGGCACTGCGTGCCATTACAAAGCTGTTCAAGCGGTGAGCAAGGACCTCTTTTCGAAACACGTAGTCACATGTATTATATTTATATTTAAATATGCGTGTATTGAATATATTTATACTCTGTGTGTATGGTTGTGTTTTTTTTTTTCCAGATATGGAAGCCCAGGCAACGTGGCAAAAGAGTACTTTGAATTTGCTGATTTTTTCTTGAAGACTTATGCAGTGGGTTTACAGCAAGTAAGTGTTTGTGAATTGAGTACAAAATTAATAGTAGTTTTGACTTACCTGTCTGTATTGTCACTGTCTGCTCCAGGTCTTGTTGAAGGTTGTGGATCAATACAGACAGAAGCAGTATGTTACTCCTTGTGTTCTCCAGCAGTGTCTCAACTACCTCAACCAGGGACTTTCCCATTCTCTGACGTGGAAACAGATGAAGCCTCACATGCAGGTGACAATTTTTTATTTTATGCTCTATGTTTCAAGGGAATAGATAATTTAAAGGGCTAGAGACATCCCTTTTTTTTTTCAATTAGAACGGAATTTGATAGAATGTATAAAGTGAACACATTTGCCACATTGGAAATTAAAAATGGACACCGATTACTAAGAATAAAGCTGAAATGAAATGCCAGTTTATCGATCGCGTCCCGCACGAAGCCAAACTGGCGGCGCCATTACTGTGACGTCACAAGTTGTACATCTGGATGTCAACAAACCCAAACAACATGGCAGATGATAGCGACAGCTCCGTTTCTAGCGGCAATATTAGCACCGTTTTATCCGATTCAGAAACCTCTTTTGACGCAGAATATGATGAATCTAGCAGTTCACTTGGGCTGAGCTGAGCACATTTTCTGAATTGTGCCCCTCCCGTCACTTTGGTTAGGTTGGCATAGTAAAAAGTGCTCTTGGGGGCTTTAGAGTGCCGAGTTGATCTCGGCACATGAAGACATGACCACCTGCAACGTTTGGTTTAGGTTTTATAAGCATTTTTGATTTTATTTCTTAAATCGCATTTTTTCGACGAGCTGAGCATGTTTTCTGAATTGTGCCCCTCCCGTCACGCTTCGACATACTTTTCAAAGTCAAAGTCTCAAAGTCTCCTTTATTGTCGATTCCTCCGCATGTCAAGACACACAAAGAGATCGAAATTACGTTTCTCACTATCCCAGGGTGACAAGACAGAGTTCACAACGCACATACAAGTAAACAACACGGGAAAATTAAAACAAGAAGATGAACAATAAGAGCGATAGCACGCTAGCCGCTCCCGATGCACAGCAGAGTCCGGAAAGATAAGACAGAGTTCACAACGCACATACAAGTAAACAACACAGGAAAAATAAAACAAGAAGATGAACAATAAGAGTGATAGCACGCTAGCCGCTCCCGATGCACAGCAGAGTCCGGAAAGATGACAGTCAACCAGGCCACTGTGAACACGAGCACACAGCAGGCACGCACTGTCCGGTTCGTGGATCCTATCAGGCGAACTCAACCCATCTTGTCGTCCCGCGAACGAACGTACGCCAGGATAATGGAAGGCACGGCTAGGCGAGCTGGGTTGGCCGCAAACCTGGCCCGACGTCTCCGCGCTGGCCCCTCTTCTCTTTTTGTTTACATTCATTGAAGCTAAACGCGTACAACTTGAGACGTCATGAGACGTCACTTCCGGCTGGCGGCTCGGTGCGGTCAAACTCGTCTGTGCGGCAAATTTAAATTAAATTTTTCAGAGCAACAGCTTCCTTTTCGTTGTTTCGAGCGTCAATTTATATTTATAAGCCCGTAAGCTAACTAAAACCGATTTATACATATACCGGTGTCTCTAGCCCTTTAAGATTTAATCAACATTCAGATGCAAAGATTTATTGCAGGAAATTATAAGCATTACTAAAACAAAGAAATGCATTTTAAATTTTCGTTTTGAGTGATGTATGACTCTGATATACCGTATTAGCGCGAATATAAGACGGTGTTTTTTGCATTGAAATAAGACTAAAAAAGTGGGGGTCGTCTCACATTCAAGGTCTAGACATTATACCCATTCACAACGCTAGGTGGCGCCAGATATCTTTAAACCGAATGCTGAACTTGACTCCCCAGGCAAAAGCGAACCCCTGTCACGAAGAATTTATTAAAAATAGTGGTAGCTATGTGATTGCCCTTTAGTTTACATATTTAAATGTTCAGATATTAAGATGTGATAGACAGTTTTTGCATAAATTGAATGAGGCAGAATAACATGCTTTCTCTCTAAAAATATATTGTTATAATCATTTTCAGTTTCAGATGTACTGTAATTATTTTCTGTATAAAAATTAAATTTGGTGTTCTAAACTTGAGTCTTGAAAAAGAGGGGGTCGTCTAATAATCAGGGTCGTCTTATATTCGGGCCAATACAGTATATTTGATATTATAAGCATTACTAAAACAAAGAAATGCATTTGAAATTTCTGTTTTGAGTGGTGTATGACTTTGATCTCTTCCAGACTATTTGTCAGGAGGTGATCTTTCCTCTCATGTGTTACAAAGATGAGGACGAGCGGCTGTGGCAAGAAGACCCGTTTGAATACATCCGCATGAAGTTTTGTACGTACTTTGGACCTAGATGTTTAAATTTATTCTTGAGATTCATAATGTTATGCTTGAACTGCGTAGTTTTATAAATGATATGAATTACACTTTTTCTGACTGATTTCTTTTTTTTAATTCTTTTTTACAGACCTTTATGACGATAGTGCCCTTCCCACCACTGCTGCTCAGAGCCTTTTGTGCAATGCTGCACGGAAGAGAAAGGAGGTGAGGAATACTACAATTTGCTGCAGTAATGAACAACACATTTGTTACCTGTGTTTGCAACTGTTCCGCTTTGCAAACTAAGTCAAAGAACTGATTAATTGTGTTAACTCTCTACTTTGTTAACTCTACTATTTTACTTAACGCTCTACTTTTGTCTTAAAAGGTCCTGCCTCAAATGATGGCATTCTGCCACCAGATTTTGATGGATCCCACATCTGACCCCCGAAGGACAGATGGAGCACTACACTGTATTGGAGCACTAGCTGAGCTACTATTTAAGGTATATATGCTATTTTGTTTTTTTATGCCAACGCTAGTGAGACTACAAGAAAGGTGTAAGAAAATGCCTTCTGGTACACTTTGGTTTATTGTGTTTATATTTAATGTTACGAAAGAGATCATGTACACAGACTAATAACAGTACAGTTGTTTTAAGTTCCACGACAATTTATAATTGTGTAATGATTAAATAAGTCATTAAGGGTAAGTGCAAATGTGTTATAAACAGAACGACTGGTTTAACATTGACACTTGGTACGAAAAGCATAACTGACTCAGATAGAACCTATTTGGCAAGAGGCTGTGGGGTGACTGGTAAATTTTCAAGGGTAGCCATGGCCACCCCCTAGCGGCACCCCTGGTTGTTTTTATACTTTGCTGCTGTTTTTATATTATCGATTTATTGTTATGCGTCTTACAAGCTGGAATATTGAATGAAATTTTGTTGTGCAATGTACAATGGAAATAAAGTCTTCTAATCTAAGTGGTCCTGGAATTCAGTGAGAGGAAATTATTTTAAAAATTCAGCTTTATTTAACACAAGCTAACAGCTCTTCCAACGTTCTTCTCTTTCTTTGGGCTTTGCTGCGTGTTCTGCAGAAGCAGCTTTACGTGGATCAGATGGAGTTGATGCTGCAAAACTACGTTTTCCCTTTGCTAGACTCTCGATTGTGTTACTTGCGAGCTAGGGTAAGTGAAGCATACATAAAACAAGTTACACACTCTGGGACACTCTGAACTGGTTGCCAGCCAATCACAAGGCACATAGAGACAAACAACCAATCACCCTCACACCTATGATCAATTCAGAATGCTCAATCGGTCTACCAGGCATGTTTTTGGTATGCGGCAAGAAATCCACGCAGCCACAGGGAGAACATGCAAACTCCACACAGGAACCCACACCTTCTGAACTGTGAGATGGACATGCTAACCAGTGCGGCACCGTGCCGCTAAGACAAGTTATATAATAAAAAAAATAGCATATATTTAAACAAATATGCCTGGTTATTTTAAACAAGTGGTACTCGTGTAGAATGGGGAATAAACAAATGATAATAAATTAAGCTCAAGTCTGCAACCTATGTCATAAAAGATTCTACTTTTATTCATTTGTGGTTTTGCCGTTTTTGTCAGTCATGCTGGGTTCTCCACTGCTTCAGTCAGCTGCATTTCCACAATGTGATGGCTTTGAGGAATGCCGTGGAGTTGGTCAAGAAGGACCTGGTTGATGACAATGAGATGCCAGTCAAGGTGGAGGCTGCCATTGCTTTACAAATGTTGGTCAGCAATCAGGAAGAGGGTACGTTGAGGAATGTGAGCTATGGAACTGGATATGTGATGATATGAGGGAGCAAATCAAGTGAAGTCTTGTAGCATTATGATTTACATTCTGTATGTGTGTGTTTGTGTGTGTAGCAAAACTGATCTTGTAGCATTATGATTTACTTTCTGTATGTGTGTTTTTGTTGTGTGTGTAGCAAAACTGTACATCCGGCCACACATTCGACCTGTTATGCAACAGCTGCTCCATGTGGTGAAAGAGACGGAGAATGATGATTTGACCAATGTCATTCAGAAGATGATCTGCGAGTACAATGAAGAAGTTGCAGTAATTGCTGTTGACATGACACGGAATCTGGTAAGACATGTTACTGTGTTGTCTGTCATATGTTCTGTAAAGCGCTTTGTGACTGGTTCCGACACTTGAGTGTACTCTATATGCGTATTTCCCAGGCAGAGATCTTTACCAGGGTTCTTCAGAGCGAGGAATACGAGGAGAATGAGGACAAGACCGTCATCGCCCTTGGAATTCTCAGCACCATCGACACCATTTTGACAGTCATGGAGGACCACAAGGAGGTTACTCTTGTGCCGTACTCACGGATATGCGCACACTCTGTGTATATAGTGCAATATATACGTGTGTGTGTGTGTGTGTGTGTGTGTGTGTGTGTGTGTGTGTGTGTGTGTGTGTGTGTGTGTGTGTGTGTGTGTGTGTGTGTGTGTGTGTGTGTGTGTGTGTGTGTGTGTGTGTGTGTGTGTGTGTGTGTGTTTGTGCGTGCGTGCGTGCGTGCGTGCGTGCGTGCGTGCGTGCGTGCGTGCGTGCGTGCGTGCGTGCGTGCGTGCGTGCGCATGGCCCACACACGAGGCCCTGGGATGGTGCCATGGGGAACATTCGTGCTAAGTGTGAAAGGATTTATTTGAGCTGGACAAACTGTGAGAGGTCAGAGTGATAAAGACAAAGAGCTCATGGAGAATGTAGATTGAGGTGTTATGTAGTTGAGCAGAAAATCCTTTTTCATCTTTAATATGGGCTGAAAGTCACTATTGGGATCTGAAACCTTGCTGAGTGGAAATGGCTCTGATGTAGAGAGGGGCAGTAAATATGAACATAATTTCCATGCCAAGTGTAACACACTTTGGAAATCCTAAAATGAAGTAATTAAGAATATTGTACTGTAAGTATACAAATGATTGTTTTTTTGTTTGTTTGTTTTTTTATGCTGTACCTCAGATCACTCAACAGCTGGAGGACATCTGTTTGCAAGTGATTGGCCTGGTCTTGCAGAAACCTATCATAGGTATGGCAGGTGTGTCTGTGCAGGGGCTGAATAGTGTTTTGTTTTTGTAAACTCACACATTTTATTTATTATGACCCATAGAATATGTTGACAATTAAAGAAGTCAGACTGATTACTGAATAGGAAAGTATAAATTGAATAATAAACCTAATTATCAGTTACAATGTCAATTGTCAACAATTGTTAATGTCTCTATTTGTGGAAAAAAAGTCCTGGATTATCATGTACGTATGTGGTTTTGGAAGTATTAATGTGCATGAGCTTTATATCATTCACAGAGTTCTATGAGGAGATTCTGTCTCTGGCATTCGGACTCACATGCCAGACCATCTCCCCACAGATGTGGCAGCTGCTAAGCGTCTTGTATGAGGTCTTTCAGCATGACTGGTTTGACTACTTCACTGGTTGGTCTCACCTGACTCGACTGTTGTGGTCAGAAGTTTACATAGACTTAACATGGGGCACGAATGTCGTATCGGTAATATTATTTGAACCGGGTGAAATGATTATCCAACAAAATCTTCAGTGGTTTTAAAACAAACCAAATTGTGTTTGAAATCAATTGGCCCCCTTGCTGCCACTTGCTGTCAATTGAAAATGTCACTAAAGTGCCTAAGCACTCCAGTAATATCATGTGACGTTCTCAAATTGGTCGTTACCTGAGCAACTGTGATGTCATTTACAGTTTACATCAAGTGGCAAAATGGCTTCACACTAAGATGGGTAAAACAAGTGAATTTTGCTGCCTAATTACATTTGACAAATGGCAATTTTAGTCAGAAAACTGCATTTAGACTAGTGGGGGTGAGTTGAACATGTTATTATTAAGACATTCATGCTAATAGGTTTATCGTTTCTTAACTTCTATCCTCAAATTTATATTCTACTTAATGGTATATTGTTTTCATTCCACTTTAAACACTCAGAAATCACTGGTCATGTGATGCTCACAAGCTGAGCTATGATTGAGCCTTCAACATAGGTGATGTCATTCAACAACAACTAGCAAAAATGTGTTTTTAAAAGTATTGAATGTACATGAAAAATCACAAAGTTATGTAATTTGGTATAGACAAAATCTTTACTTTTTTTGCTGCTGAAATTGGCTAAATAAGTTGACCATCTCTTTAAAAGGACCAATAAATCTGGGTCACACTTCCTTTTTGGCAAAAGAGAAATAAAATCCAGACGTGACTCCACAATGACCTTATGTAAAGACATCTTTACATGAGTCAAAAGAATAATTTTGAAAGAAAAACATGATAACTCACTATTGACATAACTGAAGAATCAAAACAACTTAACAAGATTCAATTAGTGTATACACATTTTTCTTAAACCACACTACAACTTGATATATTTATGGTACAGATATGATGCCACTTTTGCATAACTACGTCACCGTGGATACAGACGTCTTCCTATCCAACCCCAAGAACTTGGAAATCATCTACAGCATGTGCAAGAAGGTATATTTCTTACACTATGCAAAATGAACTGAACTGAGTTTCAGAGGTTTGTAGTAGGGCCCGACCCAGATGAATTATTTCAGGCCAATGCCCATATTTGAAAGAAAATAAACATTACCGAATAATCAGACGATTAATTCTAAGAGTATATACAGAATATATTAGATTTTCTTTCGTCACTTCAACAATTATATACCGTAATTTCTGGACTATAAGCCGCACCCGACTATAAGCCGCACCAGCTAAAATTCAGGGATATTTTAGTTTTTTTCTTACATAAGCCGCACCGGACTATAAGCCGCACGTGCACATGAGTTTTTTTACAAAGAAAGACAGTACACAGAAAGCCGTAAAAATCCATAAATATACCGCGCCGCCATTTAAGCCTCAGGGTTCAAAGTAACCTTCTGAATAAAATGCATTAAAAGTTCACATTCATTACAACTTGTTTTTGGTGAGGACAATGTCAGAAGAATGAAAAAGGGTTTAGAGCCTTTTGACGCAGGTCACCTAGCGTGTATTCCTACTAAAGCTCATAATAGTCACAAGCAACACAGCCAGAATAAGCAGCGGCCATAGTAGTGTTTCAAAATAGTATTTTTGTTGTTGTTTTGTTCTTCAAGATACCGCACAACAGTGGTCCACAGCCTTTTTGCGAGTGTATAAAAGTGATCAAGTCATCACAAAAATCATGAAAAAAATCGTATATAAGCCGCACCTGACTATAAGCCGCAGGGTTCAAAATTTTGGAAAAAAGTCGCGGCTTATAGTCCGGAAATTACGTTAAATTAAAGTTATAACGTTTGACTCTTTTATAATACTTTGCCCTTCAGTATTAGTTTAATTTTTAAACCAAGAGACATTTAGGGACAAAACCATGCATAGAAGGTAAAGAAAGCATTTGGAAATAAATATAAAGCAATTTACAGCAATTAGAAATTTACAGCAAAACATGAGTTTAGAAAAACCTCCGCTGCTAAATGGTTATTGTACAGGTGGAATAACTTTAAAACCTTAGCAATCAAACGTAAACAAAAGCTGGACAAACAAAGCAGGCGTTGTCAGGCTCACATGATGCATGGCTAAAGTTGTCTCTGGTAGTTGACTGAGGAGACTTGAGGGTTTAATGAAGTCACAACCTCGCTCAGTGGACAACAATGTAAGAACACCATTCTGCACCACTCATATGCCATTTAGCATCAGAGACTAAGTCTTGATTATTTTGAAAAGCGCAATAGTCGATCAATTTCATCAGCTGAACAATTAATCCGTTAGGGCCCTCGTTTGCAGTTTAATTTGACTGGTTGGTGAGTTTTGAATCTCTCGTAGGTGCTGACCACAGATTCAGGTGAAGAAGCAGAGTGTCACGCTGCCAAACTGCTGGAGGTGATCATATTACAATGTAAAGGCAGAGGGATTGACCAGGTCAGAAACAAATCTTTGCATCATGTGATTACCCAACATAAAAAAATGCTCACTTTAATATATGTGCAGTGTATCCCTCTGTTCGTGGAGGCTGCGCTGGAGCGTTTGACGCGTGGCGTTAAGTCCAACAAGCTTCGGATCATGTGCCTGGAAGTGGCCATAGCTGGTCTTTACTATAGCCCGGCCATTCTTATGCACACTTTGGAAAACGCACACTTCTCCCAGAACCCACAGACGATTACTGCCCACTTCATCAACCAGTGGATGAACGACACTGAATACTTCCTTGGGTGAGAAACACCGCATACCAAACTGAGACTAGAACGATTCGATACAGGTACACATTACATGTACGAATGATTGTACATTTAATTAAGTTATTTATTTAAAGCTGATAGCTAGCTATTTTGCCTTGAAGACACAATTTTCTTAAACTAATCTCTCTTCTTCTCCACTATTCTGGGATTGGGGTGCATCGAGGAATGTCTGCCATCTTGTGGTGAACACTGTTATTCCAACTAATGATATCGGTAGCTTGGTCAGGGTTAGGATCGTATTGATGAACACATCTCGTAAACAAGCACTGCAGTCAAGTTAAGCAGTAAGCTAATGCTAGTGTTAGCGAGAAGCTAACAAATGCATTGAACACATTATGTTCCCCAAGAATAATACAGCACCTTCGATGCTAGCCATCTGACACAACTACTCAAAATACACCTACAAGAAGTCAAAACAGAACGCACAGTGCTAAAATCCGCAGAAAGACTGACGCTAATGCTCTGAAAATAAGGCCATCATAGACATGCAATAATATGAAAGTTAAATACAGTTACCGTAATTTCCGGACTATAAGTCGCGCTTTTTTTCATAGTTTGGGTGGGGGGGCGACTTATACTCAGGAGCGACTTATATATGTTTTTTTTCACAAATTTTTACTTGATCATTAAGACATCACTTACTTACAAGTCTAGTTGACCACTTCCCATGTTATTTTTAGTATAGTTGATCACTTCACATGCTTTTATATCTTTATCTTGAACATATTCAAAACATAAAAAAGAGAAAACATCAAATAAAGCAATTAACACTTTAAAGCACCATATCCAAGTCCACTGTCTGCTGCATGTACACTTGCTCTATTTTTGCTCCTCTTATATTTATTATTATTATTTATTATTATTTGGCCCGTTCTCAGCTCTTTGTTTGTGTTTGTCACGTTAGCATACCTATTGTTTAGCCTGTTGTTGCTATTTAATGAATTGGAGTGACACCGATGGTTTTATAAACATGTTATTCATATAATAGTTGTGCTTAATCACTCTATATGTTACGTCAGGCCCGTTCTCAGCTCTTTGTTTGTATTTGTCACATTAGCATACCTATCGTTTAGCCTGTTGTTGCTATTGTTTAGCCTGTTGTTGCTATTTCATGACTGTTTTTGGTGTGGGATTTTGTCCTATAAATTGCCCCCCAAAATGCGACTTATACTCCGGAGCGACTTATATATGGCTTTTTCACTTTTTGGGGCATTTTATGGCTGGTGCGACTTATACTCCGGAGCGACTTATAGTCCGGAAAATACGGTACTTATTTTTGTGTCATTGTCTCCATCGTTTCCATAGATTGAAGGAACTGAACCCTCAATGAAATGAGGTCTTTCGGAGAATCCTTCTCTATATTGACAAGAGATTTCTGAAACTCTTATCCTTGAAGCGCTTTGCAAATACAAGCAGGACTTTACCCACAGATGTTGGAAATTCATCCTGAAATTTTAAATTTAACCAGGCATTTCTTTGAGGTTCTGAGGCTGGGGGACAGTGTAATTAGTTGTGTGAGCGATCTCTCCATTTTGGCATCCTTGAGTTGTTTGGATTACAAAAGTCTCTCCGAGTAATAGGGATGGCGGATTTGCAAAACCATTTGGCCACACCCATCACCTTGTTTGGTATTGCTGCCCTAAAGACATTGACGTAATAGATAAAGATGCGTGATAGGAAATGGATAAAACTGAAAGGAGTAAAACAATATCCCCCAAACACCTTATAAAAGTATCTCTGCAATATCCGGAGGGATACATTACACTTTTCTACAATTCTGAAGACTCCAAGTGCACAATAAAATGTATTTAATAAAAGGTGAATTACCATGATATGATATTTTTCGATATATAGAGATAGTAGGTTCACCGTTAGCGTTTCTGCTTCACTCGTAGGATCCATGACCGTAAGATGTGCATCATTGGCCTGACAGTGCTGATGGAGCTTCCGAGCCGTCCAGCGGCTCTGGAGGCCGTTGCCACTCAAATCCTTCCTTCTGTACTGCTCCTCTTCTTGGGCCTCAAGCACCTTTCTGCTTCCCATCACGTCAACAAACCTGACCTGCTGGCAAACACGAGGACTTTGGATGAAGATAAAAATGGTGAGTGGTCCACCGGCATTTATTGACCAACAACTGCATCCAATGCAATTTTCAACACCACTTATCCTGTTTTTTTTTTTGTTGCTATGTCTACGTCAAAATGTGACGAAATGTGAACCTGGTCCATGACGCAATGTAGGTTGGAGATCATAACTATGAAGCAAACGTGGGCAAAATACACCCAACAGGCCACAACTGGCTTATCCACTGCCTCTATTCAAAATAGAATATGGGGGGGGGAAATTGCAAATATGCAGAGATGGTGACAAAGTCTCTCGTCAAATTTTGAGCAGGTCCCAAGTTATTTTTGGGGGAAAAAAAATCAAGCAAGTCAGGTCAAGTCACTACCAAATTGTAAGCAAGTTGAATTAATTCTTTGCACGTCTTAAGTCAAGTCATATAATCTTGCTGAGTCGTAACATAGTGGAGCAATTATAAAATCTGTTTGCATGAGTGTTTACAGCTATCAACATCACGAGCATTGGGCAGGCCACACGTGTGAACTGACAAATAGGCGATTTGTGAAAATATTAAATTTACCAAATTGTGACAGGAGGTTTCAGCCCAACGGAAGCAATATGTAACACACTTACTACTAATAATAACAATACATTTAATTTGTAAGCACCTTTTGAGACCCAAACCCTAATCGACAAAATAATTGACAGATTAATCGATAATTAAAATAATCTTGATTTGCAGCCAGAACGATTTGAAACAGTTTCTCACTTTGAACAAGGTTTGCTCAAGAGCAATAAATTGGACTTTGACTCTGCTATTCGGCTCTTGAACTTGGATTTGCCTGGCACACTTTATCACAATGCTTGATGATTCCATCTGGTCCTTAACCTGTCAGGTTGGTTAGTAGTACGTTTTTAGTTGAAAATTATTATCATTAAGACTGTTTAGATTTTTAATTTTGAGCCACAGCAAATTAACAAAGTCCACAAACAGTTATTTTAATTCAATTATTTTAATTATTGTTATTATTATATTGATTATTTGATTTTAATAATTGTTCATTTTAATTTCACCTTCTTGAGGATACAATATACAATGTAACCTGGAATGTTTCACTTTATACATAAATTAGCTCAAGATAGAGCTATCAAACTTAATTGATTAATCGACAAGCAATCGATAATCGAATTAATTACTATTTCAATGATAGGGTAACTATTTAGAATATTTTTCAACTTATAATATCAGCCTCTAACCTTTGTCTTCATTCATAAAAAACAAACTGATTATCTTTTGTGTTTAATCAAAGCAAGAACATTTGCAACTGTCTGCTTTTACTACAGAAAACAATAACCGCACCAATAACTGAATTTCAAAAAGCTTGGCGAATACAACGTTAATCCCTCGTGCGTGATAATTGTTTGCTTGTATTCATCACTAAACAATACCAAATAAACAACAATAAATGGAGGTACCGTATTTTCCGCACAATTAGGCGCATTTAAAAACTTAAAATTTACTCAAAAAACCACAGTGCGCCTATGCAGAGCGCCTTATATATGGATCAATTGATGAATTTGTTGATCCATACTGGTTGTACACAGTGCTCTGCGAAAATGTTTCACTACGTTTTACAAACTGGATTGGGTTGAAGTTGGGAAATTGTGTAAAATGTAAATAAAAACAAAATACAATGATTTGAAAATCCTTTTCAACCTATATTCAATTGAATACACTACAAAGACTACATATTTAATGCTCAAACTCATCAACTTTATTTTATTTTTCAAAAAATAATTAACTTAGAATTTCATGGCTGTAACATGTACAGTAGAAGTTGGGAAAGGGCACGTTTACCACTTCGTTACATCACCTTTCCTTTTAATAACATTCAATAAACGTTTTGGAAGAGAGGAGACTAATTCTCTTAGCTTCTCATGTGGAATTCTTTCCCATTCTTGCTTGATGAACCGCTTCAGTTGTTCAACAGACCGGGGTCTTCCTTGTCGTATTTTACGCTTCACAATGCGCCACACATTTTCAACGGGAAACAGGTCTGGACTGCAAGTGGGCCAGGGGAGAACCTGGACTCTTTTATTTCGAAGCCATGCTGTTGTAACACGTGCAGAATGTGGCTTGGCATTATGTTGCTGAAATAAGCAGCGGCGTCCATGAAAAAGACGTCGCTTGGATGGCAGCATATGTTGCTCAAAAGTCTGTATGTACTTTTCAGCATTTATGTTGCCTTCACAGAAATGTAAGTCACCCATGCCATGAGAACAAATGCCCCCCCATACCATCACAGATGCTGGCTTTTGAAGTTTGCGTTGATAACAGTCTGGATGGTCCACTTACTCTTTGGTCCGGAGGACACAATGTCTAGTGTTTCCAAAAACAATTAGAAAAGTGGACTCATCAGACCACAAAACACTTTTCCATTGTGCATCGGTCCATTTTACATGAGCTCGGGCCCAGAGAACCAGGCGGCGTTTCTGGATGTTCATAAACGGCTTTTGCTTTTCATGGTAGAGTTTTAACCCGCACTTACTGATGTAGTGATGAACTGTATTTACTGACAGTGGTTTTCTGAAGTTTTCCTGAGCCCATTTGGTGATACCCTTTACAGACTCATGTCGGTTTTTAAGGCAGTGCCGTCTGAGGGATCGAAGGTCACGGTCATTCAGTCTTGATTTCCGGCCGTGACGCTTACGTGTAATGATTTCACCAGATTCTCTGAACCTTTTGATGATATTATGGACCGTAGATGTTGAAAACCCTAAATTCCTTGCAATTTTGCTTTGAGAAATGTTGTTCTTAAACTGTTCAACTATTTTGTCACGCAGTTTTGGACTAAGTGGTGAACCCCGCCCCATCTTTGCTTGTGAATGACTGAGCATGTTTGGGGAGGCTCCTTTTATACGCAATCATGGTACCCAATTAGCCTGGTCACATGTGGGATTTAGTAGCGACTCTACTCCAAGTCTCTCCCGGATGACCGAGCTTCTCACCCTATCTCTAAGGGAGAGCCCGGACATCCTGCGGAGAAAACTCATTTCGGCCGCTTGTATCCGGGATCTCGTTCTTTCGGTCACGACCCATAGCTCGTGACCATAGGTGAGGGTAGGAGCGTAAATCGACCGATAAATTGAGAGCTTTGCCTTTTGGCTCAGCTCCCTCTTCACCACAACGGACCAGTACAGGGTCCGCATTACTGCCGACACTGCACCGATCCGCCTGTCGATCTCGCGCTCTATCCTCCCCTCACTCGTGAACAAGACTCCAAGATACTTGAACTCCTCCACTTGGGGCAGGATCTCATCCCTGATCCGGAGAGGGCATTCCACCCTTTTCCGATCGAGGACCATGGACTCGGATTTGGAGGTGCTGACCCTCATCCTGACCACTTCACACTCGGCTGCGAACCGTTCCAGCGAGAGCTGGAGATCATGGCCTGAAGAAGCCAACAGCACCACGTCATCTGCAAAAAGCAGAGACGCGATGCTGAGGTCCCCAAACCGGACCGCCTCAACACCTCGGCTGCGCCTAGAAATTCCATTTAAATTATGAACAGAATCGGTGACAAAGGGCAGCCTTGGCGGAGTCCAACCCTCACTGGGAATGAATCCGACTTACTGACGGAAATGTGGACCAGACTCTGGCATCGGTGATACAGGGACCGAACCGCCCTTATCAGTTGGCTCGGGACCCTGTACTCCCGAAGCACCCTCCACAGAACCTCCCGAGGGACACGGTCGAACGCCTTCTCCAAGTCCACAAAACACATGTGGACTGGTTGGGCGAACTCCCATGCACCCTCGAGGATCCTGCCGAGGGTGTAGAGCTGGTCCACTGTTCCACGGCCAGGACGAAAGCCACACTGCTCCTCCTGAATCCAAGGCTCAACCTCCCGACGGACCCTCCTGCACCCCTGAATAGCCCTTACCGGGGAGGCTGAGGACTGTGATTCCCCTGTAATTGGAACACACCCTCTTCTTAAAGAGGGGAACCACCACCCCAGTCTGCCAATCCAGAGGCACTGTCCCTGATGTCCACGCAATGTTGTAGAGGCGTGTCAGCCATCACAGCCCCACAACATCCAGAGCCTTTAAGAACTCCGGGCGGATCTCATCCACCCCCGGGGCCTTGCCACCGAGGAATTTTTTAACTACCTCAGTGACTTCGACCCCGGAGATTGGAGAATCCGCCTCAGAGTCTCCAGGCCCTGCTTCCTCAATGGAAGGCATGTAGGTGGAATTTAGGAGGTCTTCGAAGTATTCTCCCCACCGACTCACGACGTCCCGAGTCGAGGTCAGCAGCACGCCATCCCCACTGTAAACAGTGTTGACGTTGCACTGCTTCCCCGTCCTGAGACGCCGGATGGTGGACCAGAATTTCCTCGAAGCCGTCCAGAACTCATTCTCCATGGCCTCACCAAACTCCTCCCACACCTGGGTTTTTGCCTCAGCAACCGCCGAAGCCGCGTTCCGCTTGGCCATCCGGTACCTGTCAGCTGCCTCCGGAGTCCCGCAGGCCAAAACGGCCCGATAGGACTCCTCCTTCAGCATGACGGCATCCCTTACCGCCGGTGTCCACCAGCGGGTTCGGGGATTGCCGCCACGACAGGCACCAACGACCTTACGGCCACAGCTGCGGTTGGCTGCCTCAACAATGGAGGCGCGGAACATGGTCCACTCAGACTCAGTGTCCCCCGCCTCACCCGGGACGTGGGAAAACCTCTGCTGGAGGTGGGAGCATGACACGATGACACGACTACAAAGTCGATCATTGAACTGCGGCCTAGGGTGTCCTGGTGCCAAGTACACACATGGACACCCTTATGTTTGAACATGGTGTTCATTTTTGAAAATCACGCCTTTCCAGGTCTCACTGTCATTTCCCACATGAGCATTGAAGTCACCCAGTAGAACGATGGAGTCCCCAGAAGGAGCGCTCTCCAGCACTTCCTCCAGGGACTCCAAGAAGCGTGGGTACTCTGAGCTGCCGTTTAGTCCATAGACACAAACAACAGTCAGGACCCGTCCCCCCACCCGAAGGCGGAGGGAGGCTACCCTCTCGTTCACCGGGGTGAACCCCAATGTGCAGGCGCCCAGCCGGGGGGCAATAAGTATACCCACACCTGCTCGACGCCTTTCACCGTGGGCAACTCCAGAGTGGAAGAGAGTCCAGCCCCTCTCGAGAGGGCTTGTACCGGAGCCCAAACTGTGCGTGGAGGCTAGTCCGACTATATCTAGTCGGAATTTTTCTGCCTCGCACAGCACCTCGGGCTTCTTTCCAGCCAGAGAGGTGACATTCCATGTCCCAAGAGCCAGCTTCTGCAGCCGGGGATCAGACCGCCAAGGTCCCTGCCTTTGGCCACCGCCCAGCTCACACTCCACCCGGCCCCTTTGGCCCCTCCCACAGGGGGTGAGCCCATGGGAAGGGGGACCCACGTTTCCTTTTCGGGCTGTGCCCGGCCGGGCCCCATGGGCAAAGGCCCGGCCACCAGACGCTCGCCTTCGAGCCCCACCTCCAGGTGAATTACAGTTTCTGGCGGATCAAGAGCGCATCTCTGCAGCAGCCATTAAGAAGACCACGCTGGACAAAGTATGAGTTAAGAAGGATTTTCAAATCGTTGTATTTTGGTTTTATTTACATTTTACACAAATTCCCAACTTCAACCGAATCCGGTTTGTAGTACGACTAGTAAATTTCAAGGTCGGATCGCTTTCCAGCATTACGGCAACCGTGGTCAGGGGACGTCACTGAATAGCTGTTGTACCCGCGAGGCTATTTCATTTCAAACTAGGCTGTTCCGTTAATGTTTTCGAGGACGTTTACGGATCACTATCCAACGGAATCATTAATAAGCAGCACCAATGTGTTAAATCAGCTTTTAGTCAGTTCCAATCACTTTTATGAGAGAGAGTTTGAGAAACGTGATTGTTTACAGGGGGCTGCCGCGACACTTTGCTGAGGCTCATGGGAATCTGCGAGCTGAGGCTCATGGGAATCTGCGAGCTGAGGCTCATGGGAGTTTGTGGGTGGCTAATGCTATAATGATAGCTGCTACACGCACGAGGCTATTTCATTTCAAAATAGGCTGCTCCGTTAATGTTTCGAGTAAATTGACGGATCGATATGGAAGGGAAACATAAGTAAGCAGTACCAATGTGTTAGATCGAACTTTAATCAGTTCCGATCATTTCATTGGAGATAGTTTGAGAAACGCGATTGTTTACAGGGTGCTGCCACGACACTTTGTTGAGGCTCATGGGAGTTTGCAGGTGGCTAATGCTATAACGATAGCTGCTATATGCACAAGGCTATTTCATTTCAAAATAGGCTGCTCCGTTAATGTTTCGAGTAAATTTACGGATCGATATGGAAGGGAAACATAGGTAAGCAGTACCAATGTGTTAGATCGAACTTTAGTCAGTTCCGATCATTTTATAGGAGATAGTTTGAGAAACGCGATTGTTTACAGGTGGCTGCCGACACTTTGCTGAGGCTTATGGAAGTCTGGAAGCTGAGGCTCATGGGAGTTTGCGTGTGGCTCATGCTATAATGATAGCTGCTATATGCACGAGGCTATTTCATTTCAAAATAGACTGCTCCATTAATGTTTCGAGTGAATCTACGGCTCGATATGGAAGGGAAACATATGTAAGCAGTAACAATGTGTTAGATCGAACTTTAGTCAGTTCCGATCCTTTTATAGGAGATAGTTTGAGAAACGCGATTGTTTACAGAGGGCTCATTGGTTATTGACGAGTGGATGCATACGGCAACCCTAGTCAACCTCAGTTTGTTGCAGTATAGCTTCTATTTTATCCGCCTTATAATCCAGTGCGCCTTATGGTGCGAAAAATACGGTAAATAGTTTTGTAATACATTTCCATGCAAAATACAATTGTTTCTGACTATTCGATTAATCAATTGAATAATTGATAGAATAATCGACTCTAAAAACAGCCCTATCCCAAGAGTGCGGCGATTGGATGAACCAGAAGGTCACACTGGAACTCAGGACACCATCAAAAGAACCGCAAGTTCTTAACTTAACAATAAGGACTCAATTGGACAAAAACGGCATCAATGTCAACGTTCCAATAAAGATGAACCGCTCGCTGACCAAAAAGAACATAAAGGATCTTCAGTTTCATATCACATGTCTTTATGTTCTTTATGTGCAGAGGAGATTCCCAGTGATGAGGATGAGGTGAATGAAAAATGCAGTATGATGCCGCAGGAGTCTAGTGTGCCAATGGGCCTAGGAAACGAGAGTAATGATGAAGATGACTACTGGGATGATGATGATTGCTTTGAAGGAACGCCTCTCGAAGAATACAGCACACCGCTTGATTATGACAATGGAGAAGATGAATATCTGTTCTTTGCATCTGCCCTGCTAAGTAAGTCAACTGTTGAGAAAGCTGCTTTTTAGCTGAATATTGTTTTTAACTTGCAGTTAATATTTCAAAATGTGACCTATACTGTGTCTGCATTCTGATAGGAATCCAGAATACAGATATGGCTTGGTACCAGTGTTTGACTGCACCCCTCAGTGATGACCAGAAAACACAGCTCCAGGAGATTTACAGCATCTCACAGCAAAGGAGGAGTACCGCATCCAAAGGCCAGTGGTAAGGAACAACATGTTGAGCCAAGCTTCGCTAAATTATTTCACCTTTAATGCACGCAGGAGCGAATACATTCAACGAGGGCTGCAACCACTATTTTAATAATTGATCAATGAATCCGATTTTTATTTCAATGTTTTCATTTACAAATTATCCAAAACAAAACCTTTTTTTAAATCGACGGTGCAAAAAAAATGCACCAACATGATTTTTTTTCATAAGATTCACAATTCATTTACTGATTTGGTCAGTAACACAACGCAAAAGTAGCTAAATCATGGATCCTTGCTTTCCAAAGTTTAACGAGACGTTTGTAAATGTCTAGTTTTAATCCAACACGATATTGATTGCTGAATATTGGAGGATTTGGACAGTAGTAGTTTTCAAAACGATTGATTAATTATCACAAATAATTATCAATTCATTTCGATTATGTATTAGTTCTCAATTAATCGGTGCGCCACAACACTCAAGTATAGAATGGCACTTGAGAAGTAACTGATGTCATTTTTGTTTGTTCTCTGCAGCTAAATGTCTTTTTTTTTCCTTTTTAGAGTGTCAATGAGGATTCTAAAGAAGATATATGAACTGACTAAATGAATTGGAACTTTGACTCAAGATCCTGTCAGGCTGTCTTTTTTTTTTCCCATTTGAGACATTGTGCAATTCTTATAGTCCCTACTAGGACTGACTGTTTTTAAATTTCTTGACATAAAAAGTAATAGTAAAAATTCTTACTGTTAGTAAACTACAACGTGTGCCTGTTAGTGGTTCTTTAAGAAAAAACAGATACCGTATTGGCCCGAATATAAGACGACCCCGATTATAAGACGACCCCCTCTTTTTCAAGACTCAAGTTTGAAAAAAGACATTTTGAACACCAAATTTAATTTTTATACAGAAAATAATTACATCTGAAACAAATGATTATAACAATATATTCGCGAGAAAAAGCATGTTATTTTGCCTCATTCAAATCATGCAGAAACTGTATCACATCTTAATATCCGAACATTTAAATATGTAAACTAAAGTGCAATCACATTTGTAAATGTATGGCTTCTGGTTTTTGAAATGTAAATAAACCAATCTACTGTGATAAAACAATAAAATTGCAATAACTGCATTAACCATCAAAGTGAAGTCTTGAAACAAATTTGAATAAGGAAAAACCTTGCAATAAAATAATGCAAACCGCTACCGCTATTGTTGGGGAGCCTGACGACTCGGATGGTTATGCTCTTTTCGCCCCCAGGTGTCGGTCAGAACATAGGAGGGAAGAAGTGGTTCAGTTTTGATTGCTTTACTGAATTATTGGCAAAAAAATAATAATGAATAACCATAAATTAAATACTCTCGGCAACACACCAAACATAAGTCATCGATCAAGACAACAAATTACATTTGCTAGCGACAGTTAGTCGCCGTCCCGCTGTGGAACAGCTACTTGTACGATGCGAGGCAAACTTAAAGGAGCGCGCCGGAGCTGTCAATCAAACGGTGCACACGAAGCAAACCGCGATCGGACAAACGGCACAACAGTGGATAGTAGTAACAATAAAATGTATATACTCATTTTGTGACAAAGACGCACACAATCACAGCAACATACTCCGTCGATATCAGCAACCTTTAACTTACCGCTGCACACAAGTGAAAATAGGTATAATGTCTTGACCCCGAATATAAGACGACCCCCACTTTTTCAGCCTTATTTCAATGCAAAAAACATCATCTTATATTCGGGCCAAAACGGTATGTGTTTTGTGTAATATGTGTAATATAATCTCTAATTCACTGTCGTAGCAAAGAATTTCATCAGATAGAATTTGAGCTATACATTTTTTTGTCCAGGTGCTGGGTTTAGAAAAAGCTCAATTGTCATTTACTTTTGATATACTGTCTACAATCCAACAATTGTGTCACGAAAAAGAAAAAAAAGCTTGGCTTGGATTTCCTTGTTTTATGTACTGAAAAGTTTTACTGAAACAATTTTAGAATCATAAAACTCATAACATCTCACAGCTTGGTTTTGGTTTTGTTTCCATTTTGAATTGTTTAAATGGTTGGCAGTCTATAATGTCAACGTGAATAAAAACGAGGGGGTTTGATTTTCCCCTAAAGACCCACTCGACATCCCTCTAGGACAGATGTGTCGAACTTTTTTTTCTCGGGTTGCATTGTAGGCATAGTTTCCTTCAGAAGGCCATTATGATTGTCAACCCAAATAAATGTATGAACGCCACATTTTATATACAGTACAAGCTACTAAACAAACTGACAAATCACTCGTTTTCAAATCAAACTAGTAAAAAATATTCAAATATTTTAAAAAGATGATAAAAGATAAAAGGAAGACAATTTACAATTCTAGTAATGATATATGAAATTGATGCACGATTTGTCTTCACGGGCCACAGAAAATGATGTGGCCGTATCTGGCCCCCAGGCCTTGAGTTTGATACCTGTGCACTTGGAGGATTGTCTTGGGGTGTTGCCTTCTCTGGAGAGGGATCATGTGCGCAGGAGAGAACATGATGGCTGAACATGACAGGAGCCCGGGCGAAATGACGGCGAGAGAAAGTAAAGCGCCCTAGAGACAAGACTCTACCAGCCTGACAGGGATTTAGGTGCTTGACAGATTCTGTGATTATTTTGTTCTGTTACTACTAGAAAGAGGATCTCAGCTCCCTCAAGTAGTGATGAAAAATGAAGCTTCAAATTTGCATCATGAACCAGTAGTTGCTATTACCTGTAGATAGCAGTCTCTGTTCTACATTGGGCTGAAATTACACTGACTTGCCATTTCTTAAACCCCTTTATTTAAACCGACAGTTTTATCTAGAGTAGTATAAAAATACAAGTGTTTCACGAAGCAAATTTGATGTTTTATTTTTCCACACTTCCCTTCAACCAATGTTTCCACTCTTCTTCTTCGTATGGAGGAGATGGTTCTTTGAAGGTGCAGATGTTATATTTGGTGGCAAGTGTCAGTCAGCCAGCTGACCAGAGCATCATCTATGGAGGTCAGACCATTTGCCCCGCCAGGATGGCGGTAGATGGGGCAAGATGGTCTGTAGTCTGTTCCTCTGTGCCACACTCGCATGTCGCAGTAGGCGCAAAACCCCATTTGTGCATGGTTGAGCGGAAATGTATTCCTGTTGGTGTTGTGCTTATTGGCCTGGCTATTAAACAGGTGTGAGAACTACAACACCAAGCAGGTATGCAGTACTCGGCGGCAGAATGGACCAAGGCTAGAGTGGAGTGTCTTACCGTCAGCTCCCCAGCTTTAACCAGCCAATCTTCGCAGGAGCCTGACGCATGTGGTGAGCTTTTTGCACAGTGATTCTAGGTGACGGCGGTACTCGAGTGCTCTGTCGAGTTTAATGCCGAGGCATGTAGGCTCGTCAGGTAGAGAACATCCATTAACGTGTACATTAAGCTCATGTTTTGCCTCCTTGTTGTAAAGATTGAAGGCAGCCGTCACTGTTTTGGTGGTACTGAGCTTCAGCTTCCACTCCTGAAGGGCGGCCATCACAGCCAATTGTTCATGGTTGCCTGCTTCAGAATGATTTACAAACCTTAAAGGGCTAGAGACACCGGTATATGTATAAATCGGTTTTAGTTAGCTTATGGGCTTATGAATATAAATTGACGCTCGAAACAACGAAAAGGAAGCTGTTGCTCTGAAAAATATCATTTAAATTTGCCGCACAGACGAGTTTGACTGCACCGAGCCGCCAGCCGGAAGTGACGTCTCATGACGTCTCAAGTTGTACGCGTTTAGCTTCAGTGAATGTAAACAAAAAGAGAAGAGGGGCCAGCGCGGAGACGTCGGGCCAGGTTTGCGGCCAACCCAGCTCGCCTAGCCGTGCCTTCCATTATCCTGGCGTACATTCGTTCGCGGGACGACAAGATGGGTTGAGTTCGCCTGATAGGATCCACGAACCGGACAGTGCGTGCCTGCTGTGTGCTCGTGTTCACAGTGGCCTGGTTGACTGTCATCTTTCCGGACTCTGCTGTGCATCGGGAGCGGCGAGCGTGCTATCACTCTTATTGTTCATTTTCTTGTTTTATTTTTCCTGTGTTGTTGACTTGTATGTGCGTTGTGAACTTTGTCTTATCTTTCCCGACTCTGCTGTGCATCGGGAGCGGCTAGCGTGCTATCACTCTTATTGTTCATCTTCTTGTTTTATTTTTCCTGTGTTGTTTACTTGTATGTACGTTGTGAACGCTGTCTTGTCACCCTGGGATAGTGAGAAACGTAATTTCGATCTCTTCGTGTGTCTTGACATGCAGAGGAATCGACAATAAAGGAGACTTTGAGACTTTGACTTTGAAAAGTATGTCGAAGCGTGACGGGAGGGGCACAATTCAGAAAACGTGCTCAGCTCGTCGAAAAAATGCGATTTAAGAAAAAAAATTAAAAATGCTCCTAAAACCTAAACCAAACGCTGCAGATGTTCATTTCTTCATTCGCAGTGGTCAACTCGGCACTCTACTCTTTTTACTATGCCAACCTAACCACAGTGACGGGAGAGGCACAATTCAGAAAACGTGCTCAGCTCGTCGAGAAAATGCGATTTAAGCAATAAAATTAAAAATGCTTATGAAACCTAAACCAAACGTTGCAGGTGGTCATGTCTTCATGTGCCGAGATCAACTCGGCACTCTAAAGCCCCCAAGAGCACTTGTTACTATGCCAACCTAACCAGAGTGACGGGAGGGGCACAATTCAGAAAATGTGCTCAGCTCAGCCCAAGTGAACTGCTAGATTCATCATATTCTGCGTCAAAAGAGGTTTCTGAATCGGATAAAATGATGCTAATATTGCCGCTAGAAACGGAGCTGTCGCTATCATCTGCCATGTTGTTTGGGTTTGTTGACATCCAGATGTACAACTTGTGACGTCACAGTAATGGCGCCGCCAGTTTGGCTTTGTGCGGGACCCGATCGATAAACTGGCATTTCATTTCAGCTTTATTCTTAGTAATCGGTGTCCATTTTTAATTTGCAATGCGGCAAATGTGTTCACTTTATACATTCTATCAAATTCCGTTCTAATTGGAAAAAAAAAGGGATGTCTCTAGCCCTTTAATAACGTGGCTACGATTCAGAATGAAATCGCAGATTTAAAAAAAAAGCGGCATAGATGTTTTGTTGGATTTGGTCCACAATTTGGGAAGCGCGCAATCCACGCCTCACGGCAAAAGCCATAGCCAATCACATGTTATCCAATTTACTCACTGCGTGCTCATTTTATTTCTTCAGTTTTAGGAAAAGGCTAAGACACCGAAACAAAATTTAGACTTACACAGGTTGGTTGAGTTCAATCACAATTCTTGTTAAGAAAGCTGTTTTCAGGAAAGTACAATACAGCGCTGGGCCTTTCGTGTGACCATGTTCAAGAGCAGAAAGTCTCCATTCAGAAAAGGCAACGTTCAAGGTTCTTTGCTCAGCTTATATTCAATTGCACATGCCGGTGTGGGCCGAGTTTGATGGGTGTTGAGTCTTTGGGGTGGGGCAAGTTCGCAGGAGAGTTTGATTCCATGGGAGTGGGTGCTTGTTCGGTGAGAGCTGGTTCCGTGGGGTTGGGTGCTGATTATGGGGGATTCGATGTGTGTGGGGGCTGTTGTTTTCCTTTCCGTCTTTCAGCCTTGACGATCATCTTTGGCCAGGTTCTTGGCTGTCACCTTCTGGTATCTCTACCGGTTTTATCTCCAAGTGTCCTTCCTGTAAACCATTTTTGCACATACATCCACTTCGCCCACTGTCGCACGCCGCCCATTCATCATTCTTTCAATTTTGTCCTTTTTTACGGAATTATGTGAGCTTTTGGCTGTGACATCATCAATTTATTAATGTTCCCTGACTATGCAAAGTTTGTACTTACCATGTTTTTGTCTGTTTGTTCTTTTGATACTCCATGTACTTTCTTACGTCATCATATTCTTAGTTTAATCATGCTTCCAACCATATCTTTTCTTTGTTAGGCAAAATATTTCCCTCTGTTCAGAACGTTCAGTAGTAATCGAAAACTGGCGTCTAGCATCAGTCAAAACATAAGATACAATCAAGTACTGACGACTTTGGCAGTGTCCGTTATTTAGAAAATCATCAGGCATGCATTAAACAGTTCCTTAAGGGTCATTAAGCTATTCAGGCAATACATCAAAAACATTTATTTCAAAGTGCTCAGAAATACACATCAGATCATAAAGTTATAAAATCCTTTGTCATTACCCCCTAGCAAAAATGTCTAGTTATGTCTTCTTTATTGATTTGGTGTGTAGGTATAATTATATGCTTAAAATGTTTCTTTTATTGGTTTAATATGTGAATATACTTGTCTGCTTATGTACTTTATTCAATGCGGTTTGAGCATATCTGTTTTTGTAGTTAGGCAGGACTTTTTGTATTTCAACCCCATTCCTTCACTTGTCATTTACAATATCTTTCAGAGAGTAATAGTTTGTGTCACGTCTACAGGTTCATAACATCAACAGTATTAACATGGCCACATCGTAGCTTGCTTTTGTAATATTTACTTTTGACTCACAGCCCCGCATGAAGAATCGCTGTTGTGATGCCAGTTCAGCTTGGAGCTGCTTCACTTTGTCAGCGCAGTCACTCCCTATTAGCTTGTCGTATGTATTAGCATGTTTAGTGTCTCTTTAGTTTGAAATCCTTAAACAAGACAACCGTCTCTTTACTAATTAGACAAACACAATTGCCTTGATCTTCAGTGAAGAAGTATCGTAATTCACATTTCTCTTGAAAGCGACGGCCCTCAACATCAACTTGCCTCGTTTTCTTTGCAGTCGCCATGGCAGAAATGAACAGAGAGGGGTGGTGCTATCACCTTTTGGTGATAGGAGGAATTACAGTATCAAGTTTCGTGAATTTTTTTATTCAGTTTGACAGTGCAGGCCAGCCATAAATAATATGGCCTGCCTGCATAGTATAAGACCAAAGCTGCGGGCCGTATGGAATCTGACCGGGGGCCGGATTTGGCCCGCGGGCTGGACTTCGGACATGGCTGTCATATACCGAGGACCCCCTGTACTTCATGAGTCTGGATTTACAGGCTAACCCAGGGGTGGGCAAACTTTTTAACTTACGGGAATTGGGTTCTAAATTTTGACTGGGGGGCCGAACCAGGAGCAGATGGATGTAGTATTTGTGTGAAGTAATAGAAATGACATGTAAAGGTTGTTACTTTTAGTAGGTAGTAAAGCATGGATATTCAAAAAAGGTTTTTTTGAAAACAAATGCATTTATTAACAGCATTAAAAGAATATTTCACCAAAAAACTACTATCAGTGATTCTCATTAAATACAACACACTGTTATTATGAATAATAGTTTCCATCACTTCAGCACCTGCAGGTCAGATTTATCTAACCACTACTACTACTCCCCTCCGGACGGCGTTATAGAGCTCTGTACGCCAAAACCAGCAGACACAGAGACAGCTTCTTCCCCCGGGCTGTCGCTCTGATGAACTCACACCACTCTTAGAGTCTCAGAGTCATTGCTGTGCAATAACATCCTGCTCTCCACACCTTTTTTGAATTGTCTACACTGTTTGTACTATGTATCCTCTCTGCATCCATTGCAGCCTGGTCATCCTGGAAGAGGGACCCTCCCATCTGTGGTCTCTTCTCAAGGTTTCTCATTTCCCCTAGCTGGAGTTTTGAGTTTTTCCTTGCCCTCCTGGGAGTTTAAGATCAGGGGATGTTTGAGAACATGTGTAATTTTTCACATGTCCTGAGTGTTGTTAGTCACCTAAATGTTGAACAGAAGCTGTGATGTACCGAAGTCAAATTTATTGTTTGGCACGCTCAAACATGGCGAATAAAAACTCTTGAATCTTGAATCTAATGAGGCGAAATCACATCAAACGGCAAACATTCTGACCAAATACAACATCTTGAAGGATCAGTGAAATAATACATCTAAATAAAGTAAAAAAGAAATCAATAGTATTGTTGGTCTCCCTTTTTTGCTAGTGCATCATGGTCTGGAGTAAAATTTGTTGTGGTAATTATTAGGATAGAGCTGAGGTGTCTGTCAGTTAACCTAGATCTGTGACGGGCTTTGTTGACGTTCATGTGGCTGAGCGTCTGCTCACACACATAGGTCAAGCCAAATGGTCCACTCTTTTTTTAAACACTCGGCACTCAGTCGTCCTTTACCGCCCCTGGTGGCAAGGTGAGGCACTGCCTCACCTGCCTCCTATGAGTGCACGTCCCTGGTGTGCACCGAGCTTTCTGAGACGGCTTCCGGGAGTAAATTCGCGGGCGGGCGCTTCCCCATCTATTGGGGAAACATAGTAATTGCAGCGAAAATTACCCAAAAATGTTTGTAATAATAGAATTTATTCAGGTTTGGCGGGTCGGATGAAATGGCCCTGTGGGCCGGATGTGGCCCGCGGGTCGTAGTTTACGCACGCTGGGCTAAACACAGGTAGCAACTTACCTGCGCTTCATAAATTGCTTTTGTTTCATCACTATATGTCACTCTTGTACTATTTTTTTAATTTCCTGACCTTTAACCTTGCATATATGTCCTAAAATTAGGTCTGAGACAGTTAATAGATGCAGATTTGTGCTTACCCAATTCTTTTGACTCTTGGGACTGTTTCTTAACAAGTGGCAATATTGGAATAGCATACCAGCTCTGCCGAACCCCTGAAGCCGACTCACCGAACCCCTGGGGTTCAATCGAACCCAGCTTAAGAACCACTGCCCTAGAACATTTGTTCTCAAATGGGGGTACGCGTCGAGGTACTCCAGGGTGTACGTGAGATTAAAATATATATATATATATATATATATATATATATATATATATATATATATATATATATATATATATCAGTATTAGGAAAAAAAAAAACAGCAAGCCTGATTGTCTTGAGAATTAGTTATAAAAAGTTTGATGAAATACAAATGTATGTTTTATATTCAGTATTCAATTTTAATCCTTAAAAAAACGGACTCTCCACAAACCAATAGCAGTCACCTGCGGTTGACTTGACGACGCACTGTAACAAGGAAATGTGGCTAAAGCGTAGCAGCGATGCTGCTGTTGAAAACACAGAGAAACAAGTAAAAAATAAGGCAAAACCAGAGCCGACAAAGTACCGACAGTACATGGAAGACTATTGTTTGATGGGATTTACGTCCACAAGTTGTAACCCACCCAAAGCGCTGTGCTTTTTTTGCGGGGAGAAATTAGCCAACGCTAGCATGAAGCTGGCACATCTCCAGCGGCATCTCACCACAAAACAAGGACGCCATGTTGGTAAGCCACTGGAGTTCTTCAGGTGCAAACTTTCTGACTTCAAGTCATCCCAAGACACAATGCCAAAAGCCTCCACTACATCAGCCAAAGCCCTGGAGGCTTCTTATGCGGTTCCTTTGCTCGTAGCTAAAGCCCAAAAACTGTTTACCATAGCTGAAGAGCTGCTGCTCCCCGCCACTGTTGTATTGACCGAAACTATGCTGGACAAAAAAATTTGCGGACACATTAAAAACTGTGCCTTTGTCTAATGACACCGTTTGCCGCAGAATAGACAAAATGGGTGCAGACATTGTCGAACAAGTTGTGGGAAAACTTGGAGACTCTTTTTCACTCCAGCTGGATGAATCCTCAGATGTCAGTGGGAATGCACAGATTGTTGCTTTTGTGAGATACATTAAGACTGACGACATTTGTGAACACATACTTTTCTGCAAAAGTCTGGAGGGGAGAACAACCGGAGAGGACATTTTTAATGTCGTTAACGCATTTTTCTCTGGAAATGGTATCAGCTGGAAATCCTGCAGCAGCGTGTGTACAGATGCGGCTGCATCAATGACGGACAGTGTGAAAGGGCTCATTGTGCGGATCAAAAAGGAAAATCACGACATTAAGTGGACTCACTATGTGATTCACAGGGAAGCGTTAGCGTCCAAGAAAATGAGCCCCGTGTTGCATGATGTTTTGAACGACAGCATCAAAGTGATCAACTTCATCAAGTCAAGGCCACTTAATGCACGTTTGTTCCGCCGCCTCTGTGAAAACATGGGAGCTGAACACACGCAACTCCTCCTCCATACAGAAGTGCGCTGGCTCTCTCGAGGGTAGATACTCAACTGGCTGTTGGAGTTACGAGCTGAAGTACACACCTTTGTGACAGAGCACGGATCTCCCCATGCCCCTTTGTTCGAGAGCACGGACTGGCTTGGAAAGCTTTGCTATCTGGCATATATTCAGCAAACTGAACGAACTGAATGTGTCTCTGCAGGGCAAAGACACCAGCATCCTGAACCTGTATGACAAGGTGGGTGGTTTCCTGAAGAAAGCAGAGCTCTGGAAAAGGGCATGTGGTCAGGAGAATTTCACCTGCTTTCCTCAGGTGGATGCTTTTCTCTCCAATGAAGCTGTGGAGACAGCTCCAGTGAAGTTAGTCATAGTGGGACATTTGGCTAACTTGATAAAGGGATTTTATTGCATTCATTAATTTCATTACTGCGATTCTGCTAGTCGAAGGCGACAGGATCGCGGCTCTCAGTGAACTGTACCAGGCTGTCAGTGAACAACAGACGGTGCACTCTGACGGTTTCACCATCTTCGCTTGGGACTTTAATCATGCTAACCTGAAGTCTGTTTTTCCGAGGCTTCACCAGCATGTTAATTTTCCAACTCGTGGTGACAGCTTGCTGGACCTGGTCTACTCTACACATAAAGGAGCTTTCAAGGCCGCCCCCCTCCCCCATCTTGGACTTTCTGACCATCTCACTGTTATGCTTTTGCCTGCATACAGACAAAGGGTGAAGGCATCCAGGCCGGTTCGCAAGCGGGTACGGGTGTGGCGTGAGGGTGCCTCTGATGCGCTTCAAGACTGCTTTGGCACTACTGACTGGGACATGTTTAAGCGGGTGGCCACTTGCAACAATCGGACAGACATAGAGGAGTATACTGACTCTGTTTCCTCTTACGTCACAAAGTGCATTGATGATGTGACTCATTCAAAGTCCATCGTCACTCGGGCTAACTGGAAGCCATGGCTGACGGAGGCTGTCCTCGGGCTGCTGAGGGCCTGGGACGAAGCCTTCAGAGCGGGGGATGAGGCTGGCTTGAGGGCAGCGAGGGCCGACCTGTCGCGGGGTATCAAGGAAGCAAAAAGGGCGTTCTCTGCAAGATTACCGCCCACTTCAAGGACAGCAGGGACGCACGGAGCCTTTGCAGGGCATTCAGACCATCACGGACTACAAACCCACGCCGCAGAGCTGTGAGGGCGACGTCCGTCTGCTCAACGATCTTAACCGCTTCTATGCTCACTTCGACGCTCAGAACAGCACTTGCCCGCTGAAGACCACACCCCCTCCACACGAGCAGCCCCTGTGCCTCTCTGCCGACAGCTTGAG